>NW_028261387.1:49132492-49432492 GCF_051295495.1 Thamnophis sirtalis
AACTTCAAGACATCATATATAACATTTCCTCCTCACATTTTTCCATACAATTACATCCTAGCAAAATTGGCTGAGATGGCCCAAATAGCCAACTGAATTTTCATTACTGAGGGTGAATCTAGGACTTCCCATTTCTAAAAAGTACTGCTACATGTATTGCTAGTGATGTGAAATTAATATAGTGTAGTGACTGTAGTCCAATCATTTAATTCTTGTAAATTTTGGCTGTTATTCTATTGCAGAAACTTAATTGTGCTATAACCAGACTAATAACCCAACTAAGAATCCTTAAGACACTATTTTATGAATTAATAAAATTAGAAAAAAACATAATTTCACTTGTGTTCTTATCTATATTGAATTGGCATAATTTGGAAAAGTCTTTTAATTATAAGAATGATTATAGCTATAACTGTAGAGAAAAATGTTCTTTTAGAGGGAGAAAACTGTTACCATCTTCAATCAGCTAAGGTGTCATATTGCTGATCTTTAAAAGAAACAATAGATTTAGGTGCTATTGTTTATAGAAAAAGAAAGTGATTTTTACTCACAAGGAACTTGTTTGTAATAGGGATAAAAATAATTTTAAAATAAATATTTCCATACAAGAAGTCAAGTCTAAGATGATTTTTAAAAAATTCAAAATATTTATTCCTCCATGAAGAAATAATGGGTGGAATACACACAATCATGCTTTTGTGTTTTGTTATTTTGCTTGAAATTGATTTTGTTTTCAAATCTTGATAGTTTTCCCAGTTTCTCTGCCAGCTTTTATATTCAGCAGCATTATGATTTTGCCCGAGGCTGTTGATACATTAAAGTCTAGAGGATGTTTAGTATCAGTTAATATTCTTCTATGAAAGAAACTCCCTAAGCACGATACCGTGGGGCAAGGTAACCTGGCATTTATTTCTTAAATATTCCTGAGGAAAAAAAGTAAAAATACTGATAAAAGTAAGCCACAAAATCAAATGTTTTATAAATAACTTGGTGTATTTCTTTTCTTATAGACCGCCCTGGCCTAATGAATGTTAAACAAGTGGAGGCGATACAGGACAATATTCTCCAAGCTCTTGAGTTCCATCTACAAGCTAATCACCCAGACATTCAATACCTCTTTCCTAAGTTGCTGCAAAAAATGGCTGACTTGAGACAGTTAGTGACTGAGCATGCACAGTTGGTGCAGAAGATCAAAAAGACAGAGACAGAGACTTCACTGCACCCTCTCTTACAGGAAATCTACAAGGACATGTACTGAGGAGCTTATATTTATCAGATAGGTGAAAGCCATGGAATCCAGCAAACGCTTGTATATTAGCGAAGAAATCCCTGCGTCTTCCATTTCTTTACTAGAATTACTTTTACTAGATGATTGGTCTATGCTGTTGTGGTGGCTTACAGTGGAAAATGGAAATTTACCACTGGGTATAGACCAGAGGGCTTCCGTTAACATACACTAAATGAAATTTAATTTGTTGCTACAGTTCAGCTCTTAGCACTATACCAGAGCTGCTGAGGCAATTTACAACCTCCCCCCCTGTAAATTTACTTGAACTGTTATATTATATTAACATGAATTGTGCCCAAATTATTACAGCAAGCAGTACCTTGAATTGGGAGGTACAGAAATAGCACTTCATCATACCTGTTACATATTATTTTTATATTTCAAAAATTTTGGCTGGCCCTAAGTGTAAATTATAGGATATTATAAGGAAATATATTACAAGGAAATGCGAATATATAAATTTTCCAAAGAAATATCCAAGTGTTGCATGAAAAGTATGAACACTCCTTGCAGAAATTCTTTTACTGGAAAGGCATTTCGTTTTTAACCTTAGTGCACAAAAATAGATTATGTGTTCTGGCTGAAAGTCTTGTCTTCCACATGGGTTTTTACAGGCCCCTGCTGATTCTATACTGCAGATTGTTGAAGCTCTTCATGAATTAGAATAGTGCTTGCTTATTTACATAGAAAAGTGGGTTTTCCCCTTCCTTTCTGTTCAGGTGCTCACTCAGTAAAGAGCTGGGTCTGAAAAAGAGTGGGAATGGCATTTTCTCTTGGACGATAGCTGCCAGACACATTTGTATCCTTCATTTCAGCTAAATTAGCTTTAATGTCTAAACTTTGAGAAAAAAAGAATCATCCTGATCACCTGAGCACTTCACTTTTGGGAAGGGGAGAATACAGTGTAAGAAAGATTTTAAAAGGCAGCAGTCAGATTCCTGTGAAATTGGGGTGATTTATGGATGGTAAATAGAGTCAATAGTATTTTATTTCATGATCTGTGGTGCAACTTCTTATGATGTCCTTTCCAAGAGGAGGATTCTTAATAATTGCACTTATGTCTTTCCCACAAGCACAAACACATACCCTTTCATAATCAGTAATTAGGAATACAGGTAATCCTTGACTTAAAACCACAATAGGGACCAGAATTTCTATTGCTAAGCAAAGCAGTTGTTAAGTGAGTCATGCCTGATTTTATGACTTTTTTTTTGCCACATTTAAGTGAATCATTGCAGTCAGTAAGTGCATTATGCAATCATTAAGGCTCCCTCATTGAGTTTGCTTGTTGGAAGCTGGCTGAGAAGGTTGTAAATGGCTGTCACATGACCTTGGAAAAATGCCACCATTGTAAATGCATGCCAGTTGCCAAGCACCCAAATTTTGATTATGTGACCATGGGGATGCTGTAACTGTCCTAACTGCAAGGCCTGGTCATAAGTTATTTCTGCAGTGCCATTGTAACTTCAAATGGTCACTAAAGGAATGGTTGTAAGTCAAGGACAACTTAATTGTTTTATGGTAAGTTTTCTATGTTTAGAAAACATTTAACAAAACTTTCTCAATGGGTTTTGTCAAAAATTCATGATAATTTAATATTTCCCGAGCATTTCAATTGGGTTAGAATACAATTTTGGTTCCTTTTTCTTTCATGATTGTTCCTACTTTATTCCATAGGTGTGCCAGACAACTTTTTTAAATATAATTCATCAGCATAGATCTTCTTTATTATAGAAGATTCTTGGGTGTGACTTTGTCATATTGATGTGCCAGTAATGTGAAGTGATTATGCCTACACCATGTTGATATAATGTGGAGTTTGTTTGACTTCTTTCTTTCATAACTTCCAGTGTGTCCTGACTGAGTGCAGAATAGATCAACATGGTGGTTGAATGTGGCATTAAGAGCATTGTCATATAATGTGATAATGTTTTTCTTGCTACATTGTTAAGTGGATCCTTAACTTTCAGAGAAGAAAAACTATTATAAAAAGAACCATGAATACCAAAAATAGTACACATACAGTATATACAGCATATACAGCAACAGAGTTTTAGATGATGCAAAAATTGCTTAAATTGGCTGGTTATCGTGACATCTTAACTCAATCATGTAGATTTTCTGTTTGTTCTACATAATACTTTAGTTTTTCATTTCTGGATTTGGATATAGGAATTTACAAGGAACGTTCAGTCTTAATTCCTGACACTAATAAGAAACAATATTTTGAAACTAACTTTTTTTAAGTGCCATTCTTTGGGGGAAAGGGACAAATGAAGCAGTGTTTAGCAAGAGCTTTACATGGAGGAAGCCTCCAATTCACAACACCAGTTAAAACATGAGTGTCAAACTCATAGCTTTACATTGTCATCATGTGATATATTGCAACTTTTTTCCCCTTCGCTAAACCGGAGGTGGGTGTGGCCAGCATGTGATGCATCTGGCCTGTGGGCCACGAGTTTGACACCTCTCAGTTAAAAGAAACATGAGGCAAGTGATAAGAAAATTTCCACCCATGCCACTGCCATGGTGGGGAGAGGTACATTTGTCAAAAAACAGTTTGATCTTATGCTCTTAGCTGTTCAAGAAGGAAAATGCTACATAATTGATCTGTTTTGCTGACACACAAATAGAAAGATACATCTTAGGCAACATGTACTCTTGCTTTAGCAAAATACCATTTTTAATCTAACAAAGCATAAAGTTACCATTTAGGGATGAGGACTGTGGTAATTTGCCAACAAGCATGTACTTCAAGTGAAGGAATCCCAGCTTCTGTTTAAAGGTAGGACTTCAGTAATCACTGTAAACAGTACTGAGATAAGGCAACTTTCTATTTTGCCTCATTAGTTTGATTATTTAGCTATCCTACCCAGTTATTATTCCATTATGACTCATAATATATAATTCAGTAGATCCAGAGCTTAGGTATTATTTTTAAAGAAACAAATGCTTATTTTTTAAAAACAGATGATCTTGAAACAGAAATAATTAAATGGAAATTTAAACTGGGCAGCCCTGTTGCTTAAATTTTATTATAATCTTAAGTAATTTACTACCAACTTTTAAACAAAAACTAGAATGAATTTTGTAAGCTGTAGATACTCTTGCAGCCAAAGCACAAGTTTTTGATAAAAGACATATGTTTAACAACTTGCCTAATATATGCATCTAACTAGGATTTCAGATTAGATTGATGAAGCTAGTGAAAAATGGATCGATAATTTTCTCCACTTCTTTATGCCTGTGGTTGCAGAAAGTATCTTGTTAGAAATACATTTTTAAAAATATTGATCCTTTCTTTGCAAGCTACCCTAACAATCCAGACAACTAGACCTGTAGGAGACAGGTAAAACACGTTTTGCTGGTGGTAATGCTTTAAAATATTTAAGGGACTGTGTACACATCTATGCAGAAATAAATTATTTGGAGATTGTTTTGCAGCTATAATATTCCTCAGTTAACTTTTCTGCTTCAAACGTTTTTTTCCATGTGTTCCAATTTCAGACTGCCAATACTATAGTGCTATGTTTTTCTATGGTTGAACCCATTATTTTTTTAAAAAATCTTTTGTGATCTTCATGCACAGGATAGTTACATTAATAAATCTGACATAATAGCTACCATGTATAACTAGCCAGAATGTTGTTTTCCTTGCTAACTTAAGGGGAAGCAAGGTCCCTTCTTCCAACTCAGCACAGATGTAGAGCATTTGCTTTTGTTGTATCTCTATTTCCAGAATGAAATAAGTGCGAAGTTCTACCTCTACTTTGCAGGAGTGATGTGAAATGTGTTTTATTATGAGAATTCATGCTTTTGGAGCCACAGGTGGGCAAATCACTAAAAAAAAATGGCTTGTGATTTTTATATTTCAGCACCTGCCTTAGACCTTGATTTTAGCCACTCTTACTGAAGGCCTCTTTTCCCTGCATCTTGCTGTTCCTCAGGAGATGCAGGACAAATATTTGCAGCACTAGAAAAGTCTGCACCTTTTTTTTTTGCTGAGAGTGTGATGGCAGAACAATGTAGCAATCCTCAAACTGAAATGTATATTTTTGCTAGAAGTTCAAATTTCAGATGTTTTAAAACAAATAGGGACTGACAATATATAAAAAAGAAATAAATATTTAAGAAACAATTACAATGTAGCTTTTCTTTTACCTACTTCTAACCTTAGCTTCCCTGAAGACATAAGACGAATGTTTCTGTTACAAATTTCACAGAAATGCTGAACAGTAGCTCTCAGTCACAATGTATTATGCAATTTTGAGTAATGGTAATTTTGAGTAATGGTAATTTTTAAACTTAAAATCTTTTTAGGGCAAAATACATTTCTGGTCCTTGGGAATCTTCATTTGAATGTGAATCTTTAAAAAATACTGTATTTAAACTGAAGTAGAAGTATACTGAAACAAAAGCAAATTTAAGATACTTTTGGAAGTACAAATATAAAAATGATTAATTTTGTCTCTAGTGTTAATGTAGACTTTCAGGTATAAAATAGATTGCATACCTTAATGTTTTCCTATATGCAAATATCATGAAATGCCATTTGTTTCAGAATCTTGTGTTTATACACATAGATCAATTTGCATGTATAAAGCAGCCTTCAGTAACCCACAAGAGAATGTCAGTGTGACATGCTGTTAATCCAAACCACATTTAATTACTTTGTTTGTGTGGACTCAGTTCAGTACACATAATTTTAGGGTTATCTAACTACAATTTGAGCTCAGACATAACAGCTGATAGGATGCTGACACAGAAATCCAAACAAGTACTTGTAAAAATGATATTTCATTGAGCAAAGTAGGTTATACTTCTAGAAAAGATACATGGGATTTCAGTGCAAGATTCCACATAGTCATGCAGGTTATTTCATGTTGAAAAACTTTGAAAATAGCGCTTCATACATTTTAATAAAACTAGCTTGGCAGCGGATCTTTAACTGGATAAATGGGGCCTTATGGTAACTGTTCAATCCCCTTCTAGCTTAAGCAGTTGTTAACAATTGCTTTATGAACTCCATTGCTTCCGATGTATGGAAATGTTTGTTACATAAGTTAAATTAACTTCTAAGAATGTCCAGGACTCCTGGGCTGTTGTTTAACTATGCTCCTTTTTAAATTTTGAAGTTTGAATTCAAGCTTACAGTGCTTGTAGCTGTTTCACATAATATCAAAAAGACATAATATAGCTACTGCATCTGATATTATCTGATATGAAATATACAGTGAACTATTTATATGTACTATATGCATTGGCTCTATGGGAGCGGTTTGCAGGTTCTGAAAGAAACACGAGGAAAATATTTAAGGAAGCATGAGGGGAAAAAACAACAAATGGAGAAAGGTAATATTTTAGTTTATTGGTAAGGAAAGGAAAGGTTTTACCTTTCTTAAATTATGTGTACTGAACTGAGTCCACACAGATTTTACTCCACTAGTCATTGCCAACTATAGGGGGCGGTGTTCATCTCCATTTCAAGGCCATGTTGTCCAAAGATATTTCTATGGTCATGGCCAACATACCGCCATGGAACACTGTTTCCTCCCCACCAAAACAATACTTATTTACCTGGTTGCATTTGCATGCTTTCAAACTGAGCAGGAGCTAGGTGAAGATGGGCACTCACACCTGTGACATGATGCTGTCATGTCTTGAACCCAGGCTGTCAGTTTCCCAACCAAAAAGTCTAGCATCTTAACTGCCGAGCCATTGCGCTGCCTTTATGGTGAGTAGAATAACCCATATCCAGTTTAAATAGACTTTTATGCATAGAACCTAAGCACATGCTGATTTAATAGGGGCTATAATTCATATATTAATAAACTGCATGGTTACTTCCCCACATTCCCATAATTCATCTCATAATGAATTATTCAAAACAGTGCCTATAAAGTTTCTGAAAAGTAATGGTAGTAAGAGAAAGAAATGATATGACCAGATGTTTCCATTAAGTCCACATGTATCAACCTATTGCTATGAATACATTTCATTATTTTTCAATAGGCCGAGAAAGAATGAATAGTATGTGTAGTCTACTACTTTTTGTCAGGCTAAGGAATAAGATGACTGATTTTCAGTGGGATAGCTCAATCTGATGAACAACTTTTGCACGCTTCTGTGGGTTGACAAGAGAAAAAACTAACTGGTTGATGCTGTTTCTTGTTCTCATCAGAGTTGTCAGAAGTGAAGAGTATCTGTATGACTAGTTTGCAAATGCTTTGAAGTAATTTGGGAATGGAAACTAGCATGTAAAAGTGTCCTAATTATCCAGGATGTGTTCTCCTCTTAAATATTATTCTAATTATAAACCATTGAAGATATAAATAGTAATTGCAGAAATGAAGAAACATTATTGACTAGTTGTTAAAATGGCATTTCTATAAGTTCTTACTTAGACAGTATCCTTGTATTTTTAAAGATCCTGATATTGGAAGCATTTCATAGATTTGTTTCAGCAACTTTAACAACAGCTGAATAAGGTCAGTATTATTCCGTAGCAGATATAAGTTGGAAGGATGCAGTTAGTGACTAGTTAGATTTGAATCTGTCAAAAATGCTATGAACTATGTATGGATATTAAGTCACGTTCTCCCAGTTATGTATGCATGCTTCTATATCCCAAAATTAATATGCTTACAGAATAACAGAGTTGGAAAGGACCTTGGAAGTCTTCTAGTCCAACCCCCTGCTTAGGCAGGAAACCCTACACTAAGGTGACCAGATTTTAAAATTGGTAAAGCGGGACACCATTGACCGGGGTGTGTGTGTTGTTCTTGATTAAAAATTTTGCCACCCGGCGGTGCGGCTGAGGTGAAACAGCCAAAGCTCCCGCTGGCGCCCCTGCCTGTGGCAGCGGCAACGCCGCCTCCCCCTCCGTTCAGAGCACCTGAGCTGGGCACCGCATTACCCCTGCCACCGCCGCCTCCTCCGCCGTGCTTTTGAGAAGCCATGGGGCCTTTTTTTTTCCTGCTCCCGCCCCCTCCGCCACCTACCTACTGGCTCCCGCGGCCTCATGGCTCCTCAAAAGCACGGCGGAGGAGGAGGGGGCCAGGGGTAATGGGGTGCCCAGCTCAGGTGCTCCGAGCGGAGAGGGAGGCGCCGCTGCTATGGGCGGGGGTGCCGGTGGGAGCTTGGCGGCTTCACCTTTCAATGTTTTTATTGCAGAGATCCTCTGAAATCCTTTGTATTGTTTAAAACTCCTCTAGGGTGTATGGCCTGGTCTCCTAACATGTAAACAAGGGCACCTTTAAACATCTGCAAAACTGCATTTCTCTCACTGCAGCCTATCTCCATCATCTCTAGATAATAAAGGAGATGCTCAGTGTGTAACTTCTAGAGCAGGGGTCCCCAAACTTGGCAACTTTAAAACTTGTGGACTTCAACTCCCAGAATTCTCCAGCCAGACTGGATAATTCTGGGAGTTGAAGTCCACAAGTCTTAAAGTTGCCAAGGTTGAAGACCTCTGTTTCAGAGCTATGTTAGCTTTTGAAACAGGCTTTCCCATCCTCAGTTTCTGCGGAGACTCCAAGCCCTAACAGCGGAGCCTCCTGCCTTTCTCCCACTGCTCCTCTTCAAGCCAGAGACACTTACAGAGTGTGCCCGCAAACGTTGACCATCAGTTTGAGGGAAGGGTTCCTGTTTTTGGTGGTCTTGCACCGGGAGCAACCTTGGTCATCCATGGCGAGAATCTTCCTACTAAATTTGCCGCCGGAGCCGCCACCACCCTCACTCCAGAAAAACGGCGTCCACCCTTTACAAGCGTCTGTCTGGCTCTCCAGCAAGGGGAAGGATCGTTCCGCTGTGCAACAGGGAAAAACGTCCTGCGCCCTTTGCTAATTACTTTATGTGTGCTTTGAAAAGAGGAGAGCGCGTGAAAAGCAGGACTTTTTTGAAATGCCCCGGGACGCGGGACAAATTATTAATAATTGGGACTGTCCCACCAAAAGCGGGACGTCTGGTCACCTTACTCTACACCACTTCATTCAAATAGTTTTCTAATCTCTTCTTAAAAACTTCCAGTGTTGGAGCATTTACAACTTCTGGAGGCAAGTTGTTCCACTGATTAATTGTTCTGTCAGGAAATTTATCCTTAGTTCTAGGTTGCTTCTCTCCTTGATTAGTTTCCACCCATTGCTTTTTGTCCTACCTACAGGTGCTTTGGAGAATACCGTAGTTTGACTCCCTCTTCTTTGTGGCAAGCCCTGAGATATTGGAACACCACTATCATGTCACCCCTAGTCCTTCTTTTCATAAGACTAGAGATATCCAGTTCCAGCAACTGTTCTTTATGTTTTATCACTGAGTCCCTTAATCATCTCTGTTGCTCTTCTCTACATTCTAGAATCTCAACATCTTTTTTACATTGAGGCGACCAAAATTGGATGCAGTATTCCAAGTGTGGCCTTACCAAGGCCTTACCTTCCAGACATGTTTGTAGGAAGAAAAATGTATGAAGCATTTTGAGTACAAAAAGGTGCCTTAAGAATGCTGTGTTATGATATACATGTTTTCAACTGGAGGTTTCTAATTCATTTTATTGGCTTTACAACATGTGTTCAGATAAATTTACATCACAAAGATAACTACAGCTGAGGTCTTATATATTTTTAATCCTAGTGATTTGACTATTTTAAATATATGATTGCTCTGCTTTTCCCTGCCATATTTTTAGCATTCTAACATCCCAAGTTCATTTATTTCTGGCAAGAGAGCACTGTATCCATGTAATGTTTGATTACTTATAAATGTGCAAGCAGATGCAGCCTAAAACAGCCCAATTGTAGGATATACCTACAGGGAATGATCTAATCTAGTTTCAAATATTCATTCAAGCTGCCTTTCAAAAACATTTACTTTTTGCCAATCGAATCAGAGAAAATCAGAGAAATGGTCTTATTTATGCCAATCAAGATGACTTGAAACATTGATAGATTTAGAAACACTCAAAGTACAAAATGCTGTTACTGCAGAACTACCTAAATGGGAATAAAATAAGTCACTCTTATTTGGAAAAATAAATGAAAAATGAAACATGAAAAATGTGTCCAACCTTTCAAGACCCACTTGCTTCTAAGAAGGTCTGTGAGGTCACTTGCTCCTTTTACTCCAAATGACTCAGCAATTATAGTAGCATCTAGAGATGGATTGAAATGATGTCAGAAAAATAGTATTTCTATATACATTGGAATTTGGGTAGAAACTTTTAAGTAGTTTGTGGTTCATTTAGAAGCTTTGCAAAGGCTTCTAGTGTCTTCAAAAAGTAATTTTAAAACAAAAGCTACCATTCAGAGAAAGGGAGACTGTGAATAAATTGTTTAAGATCCTTAAACAGATAAGGTCTTTATGGTGCATTCATCCTATAGAAATCTACAGAAAGTACAAACCAGATTATTTTATTTTGGTAATCTTCTGTTTCCACATTTTATTCTTCATTTTCCTCTTTCCCATCCCCACCCCAGGAAAGGATGACAGTGTTGCATTACATCTCTTGACTTACAGGGCTAAGAGTCATTACCTAAAAGCTCTTGTATATTTTAATAAAACAAAAGAGATATTTTGGAACATTTTAAAGACTCATTTATTCCACCCTTATACTTACGTTCATTCCTATTCAATTTTACTATCAACTGTGAGTCAACATTAAAGATCATCATAATTTGCACTTTTATTCCAAAATACATTTCAGTTGTAAAAAAGTTTCATCATTGATTAAAATAGTTATATTAAGGTTTATGCTATAATTATTTTGAGTATCAAATGAAACATTCCAGACACTGAATACTTACTTTATATTCAGTCTTATCCTTAATAAGTTTAAAACAGTATATTGGGTTTTCTTGGTTCTTCATTTATCTTCTTTTGTCAACCTTCATAGACTTGCTCAGCCCTGTTTTTCTTTCTACCAACTTCATGTTTTCAAAATAGAAGATTAGCTACATTTTCTTTGTGATAGATTTAATCTATCATAATAATAGGAAATAGGTACATGCACAAGATTAAAGAGGCTTTTTCATTGTCTCCCTCTAATTGATATATGCCAACAATGCCCCTCTATATTTTATGTAAAACAAATGGTGCAAACTTTATGCAAAAGATTAACACAAATTTGTCATCAGGTCTCAGAACAAAGACAAAGCATATAGCATTTACACCTCCCAAGATTCTTTTCAGACCTTAAAGTAACATTTTTTGGGGGAAATAAGACTTTAATACCAGTGGAAGGTTGCAATTTAAATACATCAAAACATTTCGTTCAATTTCAAAAGGTTTCAACAAGCACAATGGTGCTTTAACACATTACATTATTTTTATTGAGAAAGTACTTGTAATTCATCTCAATTGTAACCTATATCTACATAACTAACTTGTCTTCCCCTACACCCTCCCTTTGCACTTCAGTCCTGTTTAAATCAACCATCTAGCATTCCAAGGAATTGGGGTTCATAAAAGCTTGTGACTTCTAATACAATTAGGAAAGATTCAAAACCTTAATGGGTTTTTGTCACCATAAAGTAATATAACTGTTCTGCAGTGTGTGCTGTTATCACCATATCTCGTTCATTCATTTTGAATGGCTGTCCATCTCAAATTCATGATTCTGGGCAACAACTACTGTTTAAAATATTTAAAAACCATATAACAAAACTATAGCATACATAGTAGCTCAGAAAAACCAAACAACATAACCATGATATGGCTTAATCACATATCTGGGGGATTGATGAGAAAAACCAGATTTTCAAGGCCTTAAAAAAAGCCAGCAGGATTGTGGTAAGTCTGATCTCCAAAGGGCAGATGACACAATCAAAAAGCCTCTCTTCTAGGATTCTGCCACATGACACTCCCTGATGGACAGGATCCGGAGCAAGCCTGACCTGTTGGATCCAATATAGCACATAGATACTGTACAATGATAGACAGATGGTCCCACAAATAACTTAAATTATGTAGGGTTTAAAAGGCAACAATTAGCACCTTGATTGAATTTGGAAGTATATTGGGGGCCAATGCAGTTCATGAAATCCAGGCTAAAAATTGCGTATGTGTGTTGAATTGAAATTTATAGGACTAATGTGAGTAATGATGAACACCTACATAATGTACTGGGATTCGGAAGGAGATGCTCCAAAGTTTTTGAAGTGGTGAACTGAGAAATATTTGGCAATTTCAACTTTTAGAGAGGTTCACACTTATATTTTGCTTCCATTCTCTCCCCATCTCCATGATGAGACTGGCCAAGCAGCTTAATCAACGATTCTTTGGAGAAACAACTATGCCCTGATTTTCTTGCTTGGCCAGAAATCTATATGCTCTACCAATCCCTGCTATAATCCTGGTTATATTATACGAGTTTTGCCTTAAAAGTAACTATTTTTGAAAGAAATCCATGACTACTGTATTTTGTTTTGCCTAATCGGTACAGAAAATTGTGGCACAATATTTTTTGTTTGAAAACAAACCTGTTTGCGTCCTGTTTTATTTATTGTAATTTGGATTTTGCTTGGTAAAAGCCTACTTAGAGAAAATTACTCCTCTACTAAACTTCATGTCAGTAAGTAGGACTTGAGAACAACAATTCAGAATGGACGAGACCAGCTCATAAACACAATCAACACCTCCCCATATGCCTCCTATGCAAAAACACATCTGGAGTATCTGCTGAACGATTTATCTCCCCTACTTGAATATCTCTTGCTCGCTGAGATGCCGCGAAAGTAACCTTTTCAAAAAAAAAAAAAAAAGACGAGCCACTCCATTCGGCCGTTTAAAAAAAAAAGCGGGGTGTGTCCATCCTCCTTTCTCCAATGGGCTCTTCTTGCTAAACCCCTCCTCTGTCATAAAGTGCCTCTGGGAAGGGGGAAAGGCCAAGTAGATTTGGGAGTTTCTGCGTGTGGCTGAAAACGCGATGGAGTCTTGGAAGGCGATAGGAGGAGGCGCTCGCCCGGCCAGCAAGAGGCCTGGATCCAGTAGGATCCCATGCAGGTAAGGCGTTTTTGGAGAGCGATCTTGAGCGCCGTCTTCCCTTCTCGGCTGGATCGCCTGCAAAGCAGGGACGGGGGAGGTGCTGTCTCGTGCAATGCGCCCTCTAGTAAGTGTTTTGCACTTTTTTACTTGCTGTAGTCCGGCTTAGCGGGCAACCTTTGCGGACGCCAGAGAGATTGAGGTTTAAGCGCTATTAAGTAACTGGCCTGGAGTGTGTTCCGAAAATGACTCCGCAACATTCTTGCTGTATTGTATCGGGCCCGACCGCTGAGCGATTCCTTCGCGGCTGTAGGCAAACTTTCTTGCTTTTGTTTCTGCTTGCATCATTTCCCGCCGGGCGTCGCGCTCGGAGTGGCGTGCGCGCGCAGCCTGCAGTTCGAAGGGGTTGCTTCTACGGCCTCCCGACTCTGCTGGTAGAGGCGGCGTGACAATGTCTGGCTGCTTTAAAACGATCCCTGACATGAAGTTATTTTTCAAGGGCACGGCCTTATTCTTTACAAAAATAGGTCCCGAAGAATAAGGACACGCCTTTTGATTCTAGGAAGCACCCACACGAAAATGGAGGGCCTCTTCCTGTATACTTTGTGCTTGAAATGGAAAGCTTATATGGTAGCTAAAGCCACACTTGGGTTTAAGTAAAGTTAGGTGGGAATCGTCCATTTTTATGGGTGCATATGTAAGTGGCTGCTGTGTTAGTAACTTGTTAGTGATAGTGGCCTCTTAGCCTTGAGAGTTTGAGAAATACCAACTAGGCTTGTGTGTATTTACTCGCCCTACCCCCACGGAACAGCAGGAACAAAGAGTTGGAATTGCACTCAACTGCCAAACAACGCCCATTGCTGCTCCTTGCATTACCTCGGATCAGCATTCCTACCGATTGGTAAATTTAGTTTCTAGGGATGAAGGGGAAAGTATGTGGCTCTTTAGTAGATTATGAAAATTCTTGCAAAACCACCATTACCTTGCTGATTTCGGTTACAACCACCTCTTTGCAATACATATTAGCCTTAACTACAAAGTGTAACTTTGTACAATGTGGGCTTCCTTTAAATGAGCTGAACTTCACTTCTCATAATTTTAGGCTAGAGGAAGGGGGGAGGGGACCACTACTGTTATTCATATCAGGCATTGTTAATAACACAATTGGTTAATTTACAAATGTAAGGCCTGCAATTATATGTTGGTATCTTTGTGTAAAGTTCACTTTGCCCAACATGGTTGCGTAATGAGCACCATCATCATAGTGCTTTTCATCTTTGTGTAAATATGATTTTGTCTCCCTCCAACTTTTGTTTAAATTTCTTGCTATCTCACTGTCTTTCATTGCTCACCCCCCCTCTCCAATACATATTAGCATTAACTATAAAGTGTAACTTTGTACAATGTGGGCTTCCTTTAAATGAGCTGAAGTTCACTTCTCATAATTTTAGGCTAGAGGAAGGGAGAGGGGACCACTATTGTTATTCATATCAGGCATTGTTAATAACACAATTGGTTAATTTACAAATGTAAGGCCTGCAATTATATGTTGGTATCTTTGTGTAAAGTTCACTGTGCCCAACATGGTTGTGTAATGAGCACCATCATCATAGTGCTTTTCATCTTTGTGTAAATATGATTTTGTCTCCCTCCAACTGTTTTGTTTTAAATTTCTTGCTATCTCACTGTCTTTCATTGCTCCCCCCCCCCACAACTGTCCGCCAGCGTTTGCAGCTTCACAGATCAAGCTGGAACAGTTTCCCTTTCACTTTTGTTAATTTCATTAGAACACAGAGAAGAATTAAGATGGTGGTGTAATATATTAAAAAGGAGGAATAGTTTGATCCAGTTGCTGCAAGCTGTTCTTGGAGCTTGTTGAGGCCCCTTTCACAAATCTCTATCCTGAACCCTAAAGCACTCTGTTGTCATAATTCAGCCAATAAACAAGCATGGAAAAAGATTTGTAAACTACTTTGAGTGCTATATAAACATGTGGAATATAAATTTAATAGCTAAACTGTTCAACAAAAGCTATTAGGAAGATTTTTGTCTTCAAAGATACACATTTCAGAGATAAGCAAATGATGGTTTGGTGGTGGAAATGGTGGAATGAGAATTTGAAATTGAATTTGAAATATTTGCTTAACTGCATGGCCACTACCTCTAGATTAAAACAATACTGACAATGGGATTAGGGACCAAGACTCTGCAGGTGAGGTTTCTGCTTCCTAGACCTCTCCTGTAGTCACCCATTTTTCCATGCCTTTTCTTCATTCAAATAATGACAGGAAGTACATTTTCTTCCTATCTTTGATCCTCTATCAGAATGTCAGTGTTTAGAATTATAGAAATGAAAGAAACCTGAATTCTGTCATTTGGTTTATGTGTAAGAAACAAAAACATCTCTGGCAAATATATGTCCACACTTTGAAGAAATGCCAACCAGGCAAATGCCACATCTTATTGTAGTCAGCTTTACCATGGAACTGTTCCTTCTATTAGGGAACTTTTCAAAGCATTCGTTCAGATAAACTAGACAGAAAACACAATCATATGAGCTAATTCTACTTCATTGTAAAACTAAGTTAACAGAACCTTGCAAATTTGAAAGTATAAATCTCTCACCATTTTTTTAGTCTGATTAGCTTAGAAAGATATTTCCTAAATTCTTTTTCTGGCTGATAAGCAGTTGTGGGCATTTCTCCCCCTTTTTATTGTTTCCTAGGCAGTATATCTTCCTCTTTCAAGGTCATTTCACATAAGCAGTAAAGGGAAAGCTACATTCAAACAGAATCTAGTTTCCTGTAATTGAATACCTTCCAGATGACAGAAAATAATTAGGGATTTTGTTGTGTGTGACACCCTTTAGGTGATTAAAGTGTGTGTTGCTCTTTATAATGAAGCCTCTGGACTGAATATCGCAAACCATCAAATACATAATTAACAATAAAAACTTAGATTATGCAGTTGGCATTTTTGTTATACTAACGCCAAATACTTGTTGGAACATTGTTACTTTGGCTGCCATTTCCTTGTTTGTGATAAGCTTTTAGTTGACTTAACAGTTGACTATTCCAATATACTTTTGGTGCAGTAATTTTGGTTCTAAACCGACAAATCCATATATGTTAAAATATTACCTCTTTCAGATACTAATTTTCTTTAAACAAACTCTTAAGAATTAGAGTGAGCTGCTTTGTTGTGTGTATCAAGTCTATTAAATATAAATAGAGCTATATCCTTTGAATGAATGCTTTTGTGAAATCATCTCTTGACAGTCAAAAGATGGGAACAGGACTTCCTGCAAAAGTTTGATCTTGCTGGCTTTCTTGGAACATAAGCTTAAAATGGCATGTTCCCATATTCTTTTTATCCTTGTGTAACATGGAAAGATGCTTCATAGGCCTATATTTGGGTAACAGAATCTGGTTTAATTAGGAATTTTATTTATTCTCCACTTATTGGAGAATATTCTCCATGTATTGTCCATCACTTCATTTTTTTTCTGTTTTCATTTTAACAAACTATTAGAGATGGTGTTTGGGGTAAGAATTACCTATAACCCAAAATGGAATAAAGGGTTTCTCTCCTTCCTCCGCCCTTCCTAGACTTCTAGTTAAGGGAAAGTAGAGGGGAACCAAGACTAAGGTGTGACCCGCAGCAAAATGGAAACTTTTTGCTTTCTTCTCCACTTCTTTCTGAATAGACCAAATATGAATGATGCACATTCATGCCTGACTTAGATAAAACACGAGTTGATAGCTTTCAGAGGTCTGGTTTAAATGGGTAGCGATGGGGTAAGGATAATTATAATATATGAAAATGAACCCAGAAATGTCCTTCTGGGTTCAGTTCCAAGTGGGGAAAAAGACACTGGATTTATGGAAGTTGCTTGGAAAGAAGTTTATTGATGATGGACAGGACCACATGGTTTGAGGTCCTGGGAGAAAAGGGAAGAGATGCTGAGAATGCCCTGGTTTTATACCCTCTCTGGGCTTTTGAATTTGAACTTGTATTCTGATTGATTGTCAGACTCCCATGGGACCATGCAGGGGCAATTCTGTAGGCTGTCCTGAGTCCCAGGCTTGGTTGACCCTTGCTGGGCAATGTTGTAATGAAAGGACTTTGGGCAATTCTTACTATGACTCTGCCTGAAGGAGGTAGATCTTTGTTATATAGAATAGACTGGCCCAGGAAAGGGGGGGTGAATTTCTACCTCCCTTTTAGGGGAAATATTCTGCCCTTTTACTATTTCCCAAAATATTTCATTTTTCTAGGAGAGGGGTGGGTGCTAACTTCCTACAATATTTTAAAAATCTATATCCATGTGGGACCTGATAAATTCAAAGTTAAACTAGAAATGCATGTAAATTTAACACTGGTTGTAATATTTTTACTAAGATACTGGCATCCAGATGACCCTCTTAAGAATTGAATTCTGATTCCTACTGCACATTTTCTTATTTTGCTTTTAGGAACTTCGCCCGTGGAGCATGCAGATGGGGTCAGAACTGCCGATTTTCCCATGATAGAAGATCTACCCAGATCTGCAGGTATTACCAGAATGGGTTCTGTGGCTATGGAGACTGTTGCAGGTAAATATTTTTTAAAATATATAATTTCTATGTGTCTCATAACAATTAGATAAGGAGTCTTAGTTGTGCTGAGGATGAAAAAAGAAATTTGTTTTAAACTTAGAACAAACCACCAGGTTCTGGAAACTCTGCCAAATCCTCAGATCAGTCCTAGTTCACCGGGATTGAAATCTGATTCCTTTGGCTTTCCTTGTTTTGATCAAAAGAGCAAGGCTGATATATGTTACCATCTTCTCTTTTTCTCATAGTAGCTCCCTGCATTCATATCCTTAGCTTTCCACTGCCAATCTTCACAGTTTCTTCCCTCCCCTCAGCACCTACAGGTACTATATTTTTCCACCCCTTGTCTTTTCTCTTTGTATTTCTCTGCATCTTGCTTTCATCCATGTTTCAGAATACTTTCTCAATTTCTTTTAAGCAACAAGAAAACTAAAAAAAGGCTTAGCCTATGTTCCACATCAGCCACAAACATCTAAAATACTCTTCTAACACCTGGTGCCTTCTAGATGATTAGATTACTGCTCCCACCTGACAATGATCTATTCTATAGAAAAATCCCCCAATTTGGCCCTCAGTATGTCAATTCTAGATAGCAAATAAAGCAGAGCACTAGTACAATTTGCTTAATGCCTTACCCGTGAAGGACAGAAGAAATAGTAAGTCACCATGAAGATGTTTGAAATGTATCTAATGTCTGTTAGATCTGTGATGCAAGTTCTGATATAGCATCTGTCTTTTGGTTTTGCTTTTAGTGAACTGTTTCAGTTTAGGTTAACTTTCCAGAATTTTACAATATGTTACTGGCTTGGATTTTTCTTTGTTAGCTAATGCTTGACATACTGAAAATTTTAAGATGTTGCATAGCAGCAGGACATTGATTTTAAATACTTTAGAAAATTTGAGAGTGGGGATGGGATATAGGAAGGTTTCATATTACTCTATATTGTAGATAGTGTGTTAAGATGATAATGGCTTGAAAATCCAAATAGAAACTTCAGACTTTCCAACTAACATATTATGGGTTAGCAATCAGATTTTTTTCTGGTTACTTGTCTTCGGAGTTACATGGCCTGATTCACATATCATGCTAAACCTTGGTTTATTGAACAAGCTAGAATGACCTAGTTTGCAGATACTACTAAGCCATAAGCCATGGCTGGGTGACATAACTTGTTAAGCACAAATCATACCTAGCTTATTTTAAAGTATGCATGTGGTTTTTATAGTCCTTTTTCAAAATGCATGTTAAAGATATATGCTAAAGTATTAAAATGAAATGGTACTCAGAATTCATATTCTGATTTACCTTGTGAATTAGGCAAACAAACAGTCTCTTTAAAGGGAGGTGTAGCCTTACACATAGGGTTAGCATGTCATTTATTCCTTGTGCTGAATATTTTGATTACCAGAAGGCACAGGATTAGATCCCAATTGTCCAATCCATGCATGGAAACCATATGAATTCACAGAAGGCGCAGGGATCCAATAGGGGTAAAAAGAGAAAGATTAGAAAAATCCCTTTCAAGTTTGTGTGTTTCATCCCCTTCTGTCATCTTTCTTGCTGCTTTAGCTTTCCTAGTACTCTGAGCAACTTTGAGAAAGCACTAACCCCTTCTCTAGCAGGAGTATTTTTAAGTATCATTTGGCAATCATTTTGTAGAGTTATAATGATTCCTGTCTGATTGGTTATGAAAATGCAGTTTCATTTACCTGAGAGTATGACGATTTGGAAACTATTTAGCAAATGGTGATAACATGGCAGAGGAGAAGTAAACATACACACCTAGTTGACATAATTATATATAAAATGTATATGGGGCATGGCATTGGCCTCATAATTGGATGTCCAATTCAGCTATCCAAGCCATCGCCTCTGGCATCGTTTTGTTCAGATCTAGGGAACCAGAGAATGCATATCATGGGCAATCTTGCACAGTATGTTTAATGGTTTATATATCAGCACCATAATTGCAGCAAGGAGAATTTGGAAACTATAGTGCAATGAGAGATATGTTTGATATGCTCTCAGTGAAATAATACTATCACTCCACCTCACTTGCTGTTCAATATTTCATTAGCTACCAGCACATCTCAGAAGCCCCAGCCTACAGCTGGTGTAGTACAGAGTCTGCCTACCATGGACTGGAAGGAACTGGATTGTCGGGAAACAACCGAGGGTCAGAGCCAGCCATCTTGCCAGAAGCTTCAGTCAGGAGCCGGAGAGGACCTTGGCATGAGTCTGAGCCAGCATTCTTGGGCATGGGGCAGCTGCAAAGAAACTTTGAAAGCATGAGCATGTCATTTGATGAGGAAGATGAAGACAAGGAAAAAACCTTTATCCCTAAGCGTCCATCAAACTGGGCTCTCAGCAAAGAATTTGCCCCTAGGGAGACCAATGCAGGTAGGCTTCCAACAGAGCTAATGGAATAAAGTAGTGTGTGTTATATATTTTATTGGAATGTTCACAGTATACATTGAACCCATATACAGCTTAGCATGTGTAAAAGCATAGTACTCATGATATGTTGCTAATCTTGGGCTCATCATTTCAGGTCTTGTGATTCTCTCTGCATTTTCCAGGTCTTTATTATTTGACTGCTAAAATACACTTTTCTCTGTCCAAGTATGCTCTCAATATCATCATCTCCATTGTTTATATTCCATTTGAGTAATGAAAGCACTTCATAGCCATACTTTGTTTGAAGATCTTCAAATAACATTAAAGTTATATCGAAACTACTTTTCTGAGTAGCTTCAGAACTTGTGTTGTAAGAGTCCATTTAAGTGACCACATAATTGGATAACTTTAATAAAAACTTATTATGCAATTCTTGCTTAAGTGAAAACCTCTATATTTTGCATTAAAATAAAAGAGGTTGAAGCCAAGATCCTATGTAAATCTCCATCTGAATGGCCATTTAGTCTTTCCACCACCAACATTGTGCAAAAAGTTCTGTTGCTCTTCTATTCTACTTCTACTTCTTGAAGTAAGACTTCTGGGGTTGTGATTTTTGTGATTTAGACTCATTTATAATATTGCATAGAATGAGTTAATGGAAAGAAGTTTTCCTGACTCGCTATATTCCTTCTACTTAGTTTCTAGCTCCCAGGAATTGAACATTGGTGCCACATCCCTGAAGTCAGAAAGTGAATCCTCCAAGGAGACTGCTTCTGCTTCTCTCCCCTCAGAAGAATCAAAGGTAGGTGGGAGAGCTGAAAATGAGAGACTAGATACTATCATTTAAAAGTATGTTGTTTTCTTTGAGTATCCGAGTATGTTTGAGTATCCGAGTATGTTTTATACTTCTTTGACAATTTATTCTAGAGTGCTCTCTGTTGTTGGGAATAATGTCTCTAGAATCACTTAACTGAACTTCTTAGCCAGCACAACTGATGGTTGGAATCACTAGCAATTGTAGAATATCTGCAGAAACCAGTCTTGCCTCACTCACACATCCTGTTCTTTTCCTTCTGTCTGAATTTACCTAAAAACAGGTTCTACAGGCTATGAACAAGTAGCATTAGGCAATTTTAAAGGGAGAAAAATGGAATGGGTAAGGAATAGATCAAAGTGAGGGAAAAGAAAGGAGAAAGAGAGATGAAATAGGAAACAAAGGAAATAGGTGAATGAAAAACGATGGTGATATAAAAGAAAATAAATAATGCGATACAAAATATCTTGGTTTTGGTTTTTAAAAAATTATTCTACATTTCTTTGTGTTAAAGTACATTTATTAAAATGAAGCCTAATTATTGTGGACTTTCCTAGCCTTATAACTTTTGTTTGGAATTTATTGAAAGTTGCAACAATACAGTGAGGGGCAACAGTTTGCAGAAATAAATTCATCCTATTGAAGGCTATTGTTCTCTTGTTGCTATTAAATCTCTGGGCATTTAAATATTAACATCGAACTATTTATATAGACTTTGCCTAATCTTGTCCCAAAGGTGCTTTTTTAAGAGGCAACTGGACTTTCTAAATGTCTTCAAATGTCTTTGAAGACATTTCGCTTTTGACACAAGAAGCTTCTTCAGCTCCGACTGGATGGTGGAGAATGTACTGTTGAAAGGACAGTGTGGTAGACTGGTGATATATGATGTATTCTTCCCCTCTGTGTTGAGAAAGGGCTGTTCAATTTTGACAAAGATGGCCTCAACAGAGGGTGAGGGATACAACATCATCTAACTCCAGTCTACCACACAGTCCTTTCAACAGTTTCAAGAAGGCTCCACACCCATTTGCACTACTCAGGTGACCCTGATCACACACACACAAACTTCCAGATGGCCTCAACAACTCCCTACAAGAATGCAAATGATCAGCTGCCTGCAAGGAATATAATTCCCTACCAGTCAGAGCTTAAGCTTCTTGGATGAGAAGTGAAACGAGCTCCCCGTGGAGATCCGGACCCTTACTACCCTCCCGGCCTTCCGTAAAGCTACTAAGTCCTGGCTGTTCCGGCAGGCTGGGGACTGTTAAAGCACCCAGCCCCGTCTTAATTGTGACTGTTGTGGATTTTAAAATTGTTTGTTTGTATTGTCTTATTTATTCCCTCCCTGTTTATTGTGAGCCGCCCGGAGTCCTTCGGGAGTGGGCGGCATACAAAACCAATAAACCTAACCTAAATGTCAAAGAAAAACTAGAAAGTCCAGTTGCCTCTTAGCAATAGCAATAGCAGTTAGACTTATATACCGCTTCATGGGGCTTTCAGCCCTCTAAGCGGTTTACAGAGTCAGCATATTGCCCCCAACAACAATCCGGGTCCTCATTTTACCCACCTCGGAAGGATGGAAGGCTGAGTCAACCCTGAGCTAGTGAGATTTGAACAGCCAAACTGTAGAACTGCAGTCAGCTGAAGTAGCCTGCAGTGCTGCATTTAATCACTGCGCCCCTCGGCTCTTGGAAAAGCACCTTTGGGATAATCATGACTGGATGACTGAGAGTCTCCGGACACTCTACCTAATCTGTTTGAAGTCAGTGAGCCAGGAAGACAAGAATGGGTATGATTGCATGGGTTTTGCCCCAATCATTCTCCTACAACTCATAATTTTCTTTTTATCTAAACCTCCAATATCTAAACCTCCAATAAATAGATTATATAGAAAAAATGTTCTAAATTAAAACTTGTGAAAAAGCAATTTAAAAAAGGATTAATAGGGTGGTACAGCCAAGATCTGTTTTGTCTTATTTTGTTTTTAAACATTCTGATGATCTTTTTTAGGCAGCTGCTAGCTCAGAAGCAGCAACAGAAGCTGCAGTGGAACAGAGCAAAGATGTGGTATGTGGTATCTGCATGGACAAAATCTCTCAGAAACTCTTACCCGAGGAACGTCTGTTTGGCATTCTTCCCAACTGTACCCATGCTTATTGTGTGGGCTGCATCCGGAAGTGGCGGAAAAGCCGAGACTTTCACAGCACAGTGATAAAGTAAGCTTTGCATAGTCATTTCAGGTCTTACATAAATGGAATTTATATGCAGGTTAATATCTATTCTCTTCCCTGGCCAGTACTGTGTACCATCTAAGCTTGCATTTCCATTGTCTATCGTGCTTGGATGACAAGCTTTTTAATCACCATATGGTGCATTCCTTTTCCTACTGCACTGAGTGACTTGGAGGAAAAAAGGCATGCACAGAAATTTTGAAATGCCACCATCCTGTGCACTGGAAAAATAAAACCACAACAGCCCAGAAACAAGCACTAGAAATGAAAGAATAAGCTTGATTCTGCAGTGCTTTCCTTAAGGTGTTTTTTTTTTGAAGTTTTTATTTTTAGACAAACACAAACAAACGAACAAAAAACATAAAGCCATCTTCCATTCCAAACTGTGTTGGTTGGTTAAAAGGTTTCTGTGCATTCCTTCCATAGTCATCACTAATAGTTCATATAAAATCACATATTATCAAATCAAATATATTTATATACATTACTATTATTATACCTCATTTATTTGACTGTTACCATTATTCTTCATTTTCTACAAGATATATTAAGTATTGGGATCATTTACACTATAGCAGTTCAATACATTATCTCAAATATCTCCAGTAGTAAAAATATTTTTATATATATTCTATATCATTCAATGTTCTTATACTTACAACATCCTCTGGTAGCTTTCATTTCCATATTTTTTATCTAACCACAAATATAGTAAATCCCATATTCTATAAAATTGTTTATCTTCTTGTTGTCTAATTTCAAATGTCAATTTACTCATTTCAGCACATTCTATTATTTTATGAATAACTTAAGTTTTATGAGATGCAGTATCCCATATTCAGGAAAGAAGAGCAAGTCCTCCATAATAGCGATGATGTTAGATGTAAACCTTATATAAGGCCCATGAAATGCATTTTCAGATCAGAAGGAAAGAATGGGGGGAAAGTCACTGTGTTGGGGAAAACATACACCATCCTCCCTGGATGATTTCAGTTTTATTGAGGGCCTTATGGCCAGAGAGGCATAATAAAAATCATAACTGTTCTAGGTCATAAAATATTATGTATACTGTTAGTTCCATAAATTATATTTTGAATGCATGGAAATAATGTATAACATATGCCAGGAAGACTGAAATCTAATAACATGATGAGAAATCATCAAACATGAGGACAATAACTAAAAATAATTCAATTCATTGTACCTTCAACAGCAAGTATAATTGCACTAATTAGGGCAAACCGTACAGAACTGTCTTTGCCCCAACACATTAGCCCATCCCACCCAGTCAGGTAGGGAAGGTATGTTGTGGATCCTGTCAGTTAAAGAATTCCAACTGGAAGGGCCTAGGAAGAGAATATTTTCTACAATTTCTCCTGCCTTTTTAAACACTTTTCCAACCACCCTAGGGGTGAAACAGGCCACACTCTAGAAAATACCTTAAAAGATCTGGCTCTGTCATCTCTCTTGGGGCTTACAGAGGAGCATGCAGCTGTGGGGCTGGTTAGTGCCCTGAAAGGCTACCATTGCCTTTTAATTACCTTTTAATGTACATCTTAACTACCATTGCCTCTTATTTTAAATTTTTGTATTCAATTTTTATGTTTTTAACATTTTGTTTGTACGTCACCCAGAATCCCCCTGGTGATGGAGTTGGGGTTTTCCTAAATATTTTTATTTTTCATATTTCTTAGTCGCTCATCTCAGAGATAGGCAATGTACAATAAAACGTAGGGCAATGGTAGAGGAAGTTCTCTTCCTAGAGCCCACCAGTTGGAATTCTTTAACTAACGGGTGAGATGGGCTGATGTAATGGAATGAAGACAGTTCTATAGGTAAGTGGGCCCCATGCCATGTAGGACTTTGTCGGTCCAAATCAACACCTTGAATTGGGCCAGGAAGCAAACTGGTGTTAAGTGTAGCTTGCAGACTGGAGATGCCCTTCTTTGGGTGCCTAAAATTGTCTGTATGGCTGCATTTTGTACCAGCTGAAGCTTCCGGATGCTTTTTAAGGACAGCCCCATATAGATTGCAATAGTCCAAACTGGAGATTTTTCCAGGGTATGAGTGATTGAGCAGGTAGCCCCTTCTGTGTTATGAAAAGGCATAACTGGTGCACAACATGAAGCTGAGCAAAGGCCCTCCTAGCCACCGCTGAACCTGCTCTTCAAGCAGGAGCCAGGAGTCCAAGAGGAGCCCTGGGTTATACATTGGGTAGTACAGGCTTGTCCAAAATCAGAGATGATGAACTCCTTGATAGAGCGAGCCCACCCATAGCAATCTCATCTGTTCGGCCCAAGTCTGTTCTTCCAGCCTCCCACAGCCACCGTGAAAGAACAGCCATTGCATCACTTGCTTTACCAGAGGCTGAGATATATTGCATAACTGGGTAATATCAGTTATTCAGCATCCCAGGATAAATAAATAAATTTGCTGCTGCTTCACTGTTAATGATAGCAATGCAAATTGAAATTCTGAAGACACCTGCTCTTATTTAAATCTGCAAGGTTTTTAATACTTAAGGTTGGATTACATGGACAGATGAATTGTCTACTGCATCTTTATCATTGTATTACATTTCCAGAGGTTGCCCAGAATGCAGAGTCACGTCAACTTACTTTATTCCCAATAAATACTGGGTTTTTGATACGGAAGAGAAGGAAAAACTGATTGAGAGGTTCAAGGCACGGACTAGGTAAGTAGTTACCTGTGTGATGAGTTACGTAATGTCAATGCTTGAGGTTCAGATAGTTGGAGGTCTTGCAATTTTGAGTTATTATTTGGCTTTTTATTTCAACTATTCTTACAATCTTTTATGCTGCTTTGATATCACGTTAATTTTGTTATTGTTGGCTGTCTAGAGCAGTGATGGAGCACCTACGACTGACTGGTCATTTAAAAGCTCGAGAAATTGTGGCTTGCCTTAGATAAGTGAATTGGGATGGAGCTCCTCCTGAATTTCCCTAAAATGGTTACTATAGAGTAGGCTTCATGTACTATATATGCATACATGTAATGTTCCTGTCACTGTTAAAATGTTGCCTTATGGCAGTGACCTCAATCCTGCCTTGTTTTCTTTCCTGAGAACCAGTTTGGTCTATTGCAGTGATTAAGATGCTGGATTAATTAGGTAGGGGCAGGGAAACCTGAGTTTTATTCTTGCGGTAGGAACAAAAGCCAGTTGCATAACCTTGAGTCAATCACTCCCTCTCATCCTTGGGAAGAAAACAATGGCTAAATGTTTTCAAAAATGCTTAGAAAATTGCAGTGTATTTTCCAGGAATCAGGTCTGGCTCAAATGTGAAAAAACAAACAACTTTCCTTGTACAAAAATTATTTAATTTATTTAAAGCCCTGGGACAACAGTCAGCTTCAGAAATCTGTGATTCAATTGTTAAGTTACTGGACTAGAATTGTAAAAAGACCCAGGATCAAATTCAACTCGGCTCCAGAATCTTGTTAGATAACTTTGGATCAATCAACCGTACCACACAAGATTGGTATTTGTATAAAATTGTGGGAGGCAGTGCTATGTAGGGAATACTAAACCTCTGAAGGAGAAGGAAGATATGAATAGTTGTGTCATGCCCACATTTTCAATGGAGTTATTACTCAACTTATGATCACAATTGAGCCCAGAATTTATGTTGCTAAGTGAGAAATTTATAAAATGACTTTTGTGACTTTTAAGTGAATCACTAAAGTTGCTAAATTAGTAACATGGTTGTAAAAGTGAATCTGGCTTCCCCATAGACTTTTGCTTCTCAGAAGGTCTCAAAGGGGATCACATGACACCGGGATACTGCATACGGTCATAAATATGAACCAATTGCCAAGCAATTGAATTTTGGTCATGTGATCATGGGGATGCTGCAACAGTCATAAGTGTGAAAAATGGTCATGTCACTTTTTCCAGCACTGTTGTAAACTTTGAACAGTCACTAAACGGAGCGGTTGTAAGTTGAGGACTATCTGTTTTCCCAGCTATCACATATTTGTAGGCTGTAGCTTGAGGGAAATCCAATTACAAATTTAATTCAATTTCTGATCTCTTTGGCTTTCGGCCTCCTGTTTTAATAATTGGGAATAAATTGTTGATAAGATTATTTTGTAATTAAGGATGTAACTTGGTGGTTTAGCTGATGATGAGTTGCAGTGTATTGCTTTTATACGTTGTCTAATTTTTTTAAAAAAAACATTAATGAAGGGAGATACCTGCTGCTATTGTTCTAATAATTTCTTGGTTTCTCTTAGCAAAATACGATGCAAATTCTTTGTCCGAAGCAATGGTCACTGTCCCTTTAAATCAGAATGCATCTACCTGCATGAACTTCCTAGTGGCCAGCTTCCTGCTGCAAGGCTACGACAAAGGCCTAATCGGCGGAATCGGTCACCCTTTGTAAGTGATACTTTCATATGGTTGAGATAAAGTGAAACATTTCAGCTATTTTTTGAGCAACAACATACCCATTTCAGAGCTAATTCCAGGCAGTTCTGCCCCACAACCTAGCTTAGTGTGGTACTATCATAATTCTCAATCTCATTCCAGGCTGGGAATTCTGGAAATTTCAAAGACATCAAGTTGGGCAAGGATGCATCATGGAAATACCTTATTTTGAGTTCCATAATGTTGCATTGAGTCTTGGGCCAATCTTTGTTACTCCACATATACATTTTGTTTTCCTAAAAGTTGCAGATAAAGTTGATGCTACTTGAAAAAAAACATTGCCTTAATTTGTCTTAAAAATCTAAGAGTATTTTAAATCCTGAACCATTTTCTGGCAGACTGGGAGATTTTATGTCAGCGTGTTATTAATTTATTTTCTGTCATGTCTTCCATATCACAGGTCTACAATCCATCTCCATCTGATAGCTCTGATGAGGAGGATGACGATGATGATGTGGAAGTGTGCCTTATTCAGTGGGCTCTTACCTTTGCGCTGTTGCACAGAGATAGAAACTTTGACTTTTCAGACATTCTCTGGGATTCAAGTGATTCTTCTGATTAGATGATGATGTTCTCTCTTCAGAGGCCAGGTGTAATTGGCTCCAGGAGCAGTGTTGATGAAATGTAAAGTGGTGCCTTGGAGAGGATGGGTGGGTGTGGGATGAAAGATGTCTTTAGTATAATAAGCTTAATGACTTTTAGTTTTCTGTCGGATGAATTACAATATTTTGACTGGAACCCATAAGCTGGGATTCATTTTATATTGGGAAAGGCCTTCTAACCCACCAGACAAGATATTGCTATCATCACCGTCAGCACATGAATTACATCTCACCAATTGCACTGCTGTTGCCCTAACCTAACCTAGCCTTGCCTTAATTGTTGCATTTTCTGCATTCCCTCCCACCCTTATAGCTGATCATATTGGATTCCTCAATGTGTCATATTACAACCTTACAAGTGTCTTATGGAAGGATGCTGGGATCTTCTGATTTTGCATGTATTCTGAAGACATGTGATCACCTGTGGTCATGCTGCTGCTTATTTGTTTCCTCAGGAAAACTGGTTTGCTGAGCAATGCTATTTACAGTAGGCAGTATCTGCAACTCACTATTGTATAGCAGTGCTTCTGGATGTCTATATAGTAGGCCTATTTTGGGGGGAGGGGCATGGGAGGAAGTATAAATCTTGAAATTTTAGTATTGGTGCAGTGATCAATTAGCAGTGGAGGCTTATAATTGTATCTTAAACCCTTATAAAAGGGATTAGTAAGCCCCTATGTATTTTTTAATTCCAGAAATATCAAATATCGAGATAATGAAATAAAAAGATAAACATGCAAACGTTTGTTCTAGTGATTTTTTTTTAATGTCACATCAAATGTAGTCTACATCAAACACCTGTTTTCAAGAAATACAAAAAATGTCTTTTAATGTCTCTCCCCATATAACTCATCTTTCCCCATAAGATTGTTGGGCAGCTTCAAATAATGTTCTATAATTTAATTTCTTAAATTGGGGTTTGGCTTCTTCCATTTGATAAATACTGCTGCTCATTATCTTTCCTTGAACCAATACAGTATGGCTTTAAATTATATTCTAAAATGGAATTTCCAGTCCTCATTCTAGATTTTCAATATCCACAATTCCCAGTAGTGTTTAAATTAGCTCACTACTGGCCTTGAGTGCTTGATAGATTGCCATCAAGTGATGTTCTTAAATAGAGGTTTTCAAATGTGGCAGTTTTAAGATGTGTTGTGCTCCCAAAATTCCCTAGTCAGATATACACATGTTAAAGTTGCCAGGTTTGAAAAAAATGCTTTTATAAAAGGAAATTTGTTGGGTGTGTGTGTGCGCGCATGTGCGCGTGTAGATAACCATGATTGCTTTTCCACTTGAATATGAAGAGTTTTATGCCACATTATTTTGAAGATTTCAGTTTTAAAGGTTCCTTCTCAACGTTCAAAAGTGCCTTTTTTCATTTACTCCAAAGCAGTGTTTCTCACTCTATTAACTTGAGCTATGGAAAATTATTAGAATTCCCTGTCCAGGATTTCCTATTTTAAAATCCAGTTTTCCTATTTCCAATGATTAAGAGAGTGGGACCTGGAAGTCGCTTGTCCCTAAAGCAGATGTGGGGAACCATACCCATGTTATGACTTGTGGACTTCAACTCCCAGAATTTCTGAGCCACATGGCTGGCTCAAGGAATTCTGGGAATTGAAGTCCACAAGTCATAAAAGAGCCATAGTTCCCCATCTGTCCTAAAAGAAGACCTCCTTCAGGGCTGTTTCACATCAAAGCTTAGTGTGTCCCTGACTGCCTCTTAAAGATACCCATTAAAGAGGAAACTCGGATGTCCTTTCTGGTCAATAGCCACACCACACTTTTAAATGTAAAATTGCCAGGTAGTTCCAAAAAGTAAAACCGACCGCTTTTGTATTTCTCTCAAAGTCCATTTCTGTCACTGAATGATATCAGCAACTCAAGTAAACCGCTCCAAACTTGATTGCAGGAAATATGACCAGCAAGAGAGTGGTCAATGCCTGGAATGCACTACCTGACTGTTGTTACATCCTCAAACCAGGGGTGGGTTCTGGCAGGCACTACTGCTGGTTTGCTTGCATGCGCTTCATGCAGGTGCATGCGCATAACCAAAAAACAAGATGAGAACCGGTTCGGGGATGTGGCAGGCTTGGGTTGCTGCCGATTTCAGCAACTCAGGCCTCCAAACCACTACCTGTTTGGTCGAATAGATCCAAACCTGTAGGAACCCACCACTGCTTCAAACCCCCATAACTTTAACCTTTAACTGTCTACCGTGGTCCTCACCCTATTCCTAAGAGTTCTGTAAGCAATGGTGGGTTGCAGACGGTACGCCCCTGTGCGGGCATACCGGTCCTTGCCCGGAGCACCGGGTTCTGTTCCGGTATGGTGCTCCGGAGGGCCCGCCTATCCTTACCTGTCTCTATACTCTTCGGTGAGCAGCTGGAGCGTCACAGAACTGTCACTGGAGGATAGAATGCATGCACGTGCAGTGTGCACATGCGCTGCACGTGTTCATGTGGAGGACACCAGGCCCCGGGTTCCGGAACACAACACTAAGGGACGTTCATAAGCGTGCCTACTGTCTCTGCTCTATTGTCCCCATTTCCCGTGTTCATGTTCATATTTATACCTGTATTTGTACATTTGACCCCCCAAAAAAATATCCCAAATAGATTACATAAATAAAACTTTTCACTTCCATGTCCAGCAAAATTGGTTGGAATCGGAACCAAGCACATCTAGGGCTAAAAGCAAGAGTACCATGGAACCCCTTAACTACATAGCCTAGCGCAGCGAAGCGCAGACCATAATAGTTAGCTTGTTAGCATCTAAGCATATCACAGACTATACATTTGGCAAATTATGAACATAAATACTGCACGCCTACATTACGTGCCGTCGGAACAGTTCCCTTTCCTTACATACTGACTGATACGTTGTGTACCCTAGGGGAAACTGAGATTCACTCTTCAAAAAAAGAAATGAAATATATTATGTTAACGATAGATAATTCAGTGGAAGGAAGCGTCCTTTCTGCAACGGTAATAAAACGAGGAGGGGATCCGCTTTTCTTTGGTTTTCGAGAAGCAATAAATGTGGATCTCGGAAGTCTGATCTCTGTTTGGGTGGTGGGTGGTGGTACTCTGCACTTTTTATATCTCTGCGGACCTCGCTGCCCTGCCTTCCGCCAATCGCATTGGAGAATCTCCCTTGCGGAACTGGAGCGCGGGAAGGAAGAAGACCAGGACCGAAGAGGCTGGCGGGGCTGGGTGGAAGGTAACGGGGTGGCGGAGGAGAGGGAGGTGGGTCGCCCAATAAACGCTGCTGCTGCTGCTGCTGCTGCTGCTGCTGCTGCTGCTGCTGCTAATTATTATGGATCGTCGCGCAGTCGGCCAGGTGTTTAGGTTGGATTTGGCCTATTTATTCACCTATTGAGTCCTTCCCAAAGACCTGGGTTAGGCAGATGTCTAAAGAATGCTAAAGGTATCAATGAAGTATGTAAGCTGCTTTAAGTAAAAACTGCCACTTGCAATTGACTGATGGTGATTTTTGTCAACGACGATGGTATTCAAGCGGATGTTTTGGGATTGCTCTCAGGGCACCTATCACTATTGGTATACTATTTTTTGCTTTCTTTTGCCACTTGTTGTTCTACTTGTCTTCGTATTTTATGATTTTTCTCCAGGTCTTTTTCTTTTGCTGTCTCTGGGCATTGCCAAGGCCACTATCTAGATTTTTTTTTTGTCTTTCTTATCAACAGTTATGATGTTTGGGATGTTATGTTGCTGATTCTTTCTGTTTGTTATTATTATTACGATTGGTCAGCCAGATTGTGACTGTAGTATGGCTGAATTTGGCTTTTTCATACACCTATGTAGCCCTTCCCAAGGATCTGGGATAGACAGATGTTGTTGTTTTATTATGTTAAAGGTATCATTGCAAGATATAAGCTGTTCCAAACAAAGCTGCCTTTTGCAATTGACTGAAGGTGATTTTGTTATACTGATGCTCTTCAAGTGGTGCTCCAGTTATTTTCAGATTGCATCTAAGCCGCCTATTACTATAGGTACTACTGTTGCTTTTTTTTGCTACAGTCATTCTATTTCAATTTGCAGGTCTTTGTATTTTGTTATCTTCTCCAATTCTTGGTCTTCTGTTCTGTCTCCAGATACTGCCATATCCACTATCCAGATTTGTGCGTGTGTCTTTCTTGTCAACACTTGTTAAGTCTGGGAGTTACTGATGCTTGTCTGTTTGAATTGTAAAGTCCAAGAATAATTTAGCTTCATTTGTTATGTGGTGTTTGTAGTCTGTCTGTCTGTGATCCATTGTTTCTTCAGCTTCTTTGCAGAGGTGGCACTTGCTATTTGTTGCTGTCTTCTCAATTTCAGTTTTGTATGCATTTGTTCTTAAGTTTTATTATCATCATTGCTGGCAGAGGAATTATGGTAGTGGAAATCCCACATCTTAAAGTTGCCAAAGTTAAGGAACACTGGTATAAACTGTCCTGGTACATTTGATTTCTCTCAGTTGAACACATTACTATTTTTCTAGGCTTATTTCATGCCAATCATGTCGAAATTGGGATGGCTTATGGATCTCAGAACAGCAATAAGACTAAGAAGGCAAATATAACAACACAAACATACTAACGTAATAAATAACATCTGTAGAATAATCCCATCTAGTATGACTAAGGCAACTTCCAGAGGTCTGCTGAAACAGGTCTCTATAGCTTTAGATAAGCAGAGTCAAGGCCAGTCTGATATGGGACTATTGCTCCAAAGAATTGAGAATAGCTAAGAAAGACAGAGAAAAGGCATCCTGCAGATTTAAATTTTGGAGGCAAAATAAACATGCTTCATATGAGTGTAGTTTGCTGGATACCTTTTCATTAAACTCACTACATTTTTTAATACATATCTATTGGGTTCTAAAGATACAGTATCTTTGAAAATGTTATTTGTTAACAGTAGTTTTAGTTTTGCAAATTTTGAATTGTACCATTATGCATTTGACTAGTATTACACTCTAGGGATATTAGTGTAAATTTGTCTTTCTGGCCCTGTGTGGAGAGTTCACATTTAACCCTGTTTTGGTTTAAAATATGATTAATATGCCATATCTCATGTTACCATGGTATCAGTTTGAAAGCTGCGGTACAGGTTGACTTAACAACAGTTCATTTGGGAATCATTTGAAATTACAACGGCACTGAAAAAAGGGACATGACTATCTTTCATACTTAACAGCTGTTGCAGCATCCCCATGGTCACTTCATCAAAATTCAGATGCTTGGCAACTGAGTCATATTTACCATATTTATGAACCAATCATGTTTGGGACCTTTTGACAAGCAGAATAAATGGAAAAGCCAAATTTATTTACTAATCATTTTACTAACTTAACTGCGATGATTGTGTGTATTTTTATAATTATATAAATATGTAATTAGATGATAGATAGATAGATAGATAGATAGATAGATAGATACTGTGTATATGTGTGTGTCTGTGTATATACATACATGTGTCTTGAATGTATATACATATTTGAATTTGATCAACAGGCCTATCAACATGGCTAGCCCTATGGCTTCTTTGCTGCAGAGATTTGATAATTCTTCTCGACTTCTTCTCTGCGCACTGATATCTGGACAATGGGGGGCCATGGCTGCCTTTCGAACTCTTCAACGGTCACTCTCTGTGGAAAAAGGAAGACAACATTTCAATTGGCAGGTCTTCACTGAGAAACTCTGCTCTCAAGAACCAGTGCTGGAAGAGCCCAACAAGACTCTTACCATGTAAGTTAAGCTTGTTTCTCATTAGAAAGGTGAGACAAAGGGCCTTTCTAGGAATTCTGAAATGTAATTTTTCCCCTCAGGAACCAGTGAAGATGAAGATTAATATGGTAGTTCTATACCCCTTCCCTTTCTTATTTTACTTCATTTCTAAAGGAAAGAAGTTATTTTATAATGTGGAATCCTAGGAAAAACCAGAATCCCGCATTACAGACCCTAGATACATTTCAGTTTCTGCTCCGTGCTGTGTCAAAGTCACATGTGGGCTTGGTATGTAAGAGTCTCAGTTCTTTATGCTTCTGCAGGACATTTAACTAGTCAGCAATAGATAACTTGTGGCACTTCAAATACTGCTGAGTTATAATTTCCAATAGCCCCACACAATATAGCCAGTAATGAAGGATATAGTTTAATAGCAAGAGAGGGTCCAAAATGCAGTAGAACAGGGGTCCCCGACCCTGGGTCCATGGAGTTACACCAGCTTGCAGCATGCCAGGTGAATCCCCATCCGCAGGATGCAGGCAGCAAGTGATACCACGCCCCCTCCGGTCCACAGAAAAGCCTCTCTCTATGGAACCTGTCCCTGATGCCCAAAACATTGGGGACCACTGCAGTAGAGTGTCTACACCTATCAACAGCATAACATGGTGGACAAGGGCTGTTCAACACATGGCAGTAGTACACTTTGTAAGGTTGGTGACAAACCCTAACAGTTCCTTAAAGCCTAGATTCTCATAGACCCTCATTAGGGCACATATAACCTTTTCCACATATAGTGGAACAGGAGTCCACTTACAGAATCTTGGGGACTTGATATGTGTGGTTTAGCACCTTATTTATCAATAACTGTGTTAAGGGCAGAACCTCTTTGATTCCTTTTTCTAACTGAGTAAATGTAATTCCATGTTTGCCTGGTGATTTAAAAAAAGGTGAACACTAATATTTTATGATCTGCAATTTTTGCCTTCCTAGCTTCAGAGAGAATTCTATTATAGTTGGTGTGGTGGTTAAACCTTGGGTTGGAATCAGATTCAAATCTTCCCTCCATCTTGAAACATATTAGCTCAATCACAATCTGTGATCCTCAATCTGTACCTCACACGATAGATGTTATAAACTGTGGTGGTGCAGTGGTTAAAGTGCAGTACTGTAGGCTACTTCTGCTGATCACTGGCTCCCTACAGTTTGGCAGATTGAATCTCACAAGGCTAAAGGTTGATTCAGCCTTCCATCCTTCCAAGGTCGGTAAAATGACCCAGATTGTTGTAGGCAATATATTGACTCTGTAAACTGCTCAGAGAGGGCTGTAGAGCACTATGAAGCAGTATATAAGTCTAAGTGCTATTGCTATAAAAATGGAAGGTGAGGATACGTTGATATGCATTGCCTTGAGCTTCAAAAGGAAATAAGGATTTTGGGGATAATAATAAAATAAAAATATTGCCCGTAGTGTGCTGAACAACGAATTGCACTATCTGTGTTACATAATGAACATTTTTGTCTTATAATATTGAAGAAATGTGTTTTTCTTTTCTATCTACTATATCATTATTTCAGGAAACCAGTATTGATGCTGCTTCCAGTGTTGTGCCAAAGAAATCTCTTTTCCTTGTTGCTTATAGTACAATCTACAGTGCCAAAGGATTGCCTCAGCTGCCTGCTCCAGGCCTCTAGAAAAGATCCCAATCCAGATTTATGGGTACAGAGATTAAGGGATTTACTACAAGCGAGGATGGAAGAGAGGAGTTTTTTTACCCCTGTCTTGCTATCCAGCACATGTCAACAGCAACTGAAACATTTATGTCAGAAGATTATGACCCATACTAGCAGCAATGCTAATTTAGAAAGAAAATTAAACTGGTTTGTTAAACTGGAAAATCCTTGCTCGGTGCCAGCTGGAAATACTTTTCAGTCTGGGTCTCAGATCAGGAAAAAAAGAAAAGCACCTGAAGAGTCTCTGAATCTTGAAGAAGAGAATCAGAGGAAGAGGTCCCAACTGGAAATTAATTTGGATACAGAATTTTGTCATCCACAGCTTGAACTGCAGGATGTTGGAACAGAAAGCACTAAGAATGAACTCGTGCTGGACACTTTTGGAAATGAAGATGTTCACTGCCTAAGCAGCGTCAATCAGTTTTCTTTCAAAGAAGATGAAGTAGAAAAGAGAATTGTCGGCCAGAGTTTCAATTATGACCCTGTAACAGAGGTTCCTGGTCCTATGAAAGTATGTAAACTCTTCTAAATTCTTATACTCTTTTGCTTTATTGATGAGTTAAGAGTACAAACGTATTTCCAATCAGGCTTTGCATCCGTCCTTTTTCTCAATGACAACTAGAACAAGCCATATGTTTGTAAGGAAGTGATAGGAGACAAAAATAACCCTTTTGTTGTAGTTTATGAAAATAGACAGCAGGATTGACACATATTTTTATGCAGGTGTACAGTTTGAACCAGGAGTTTCTGTCTCTGTTTCAACTCCTGCTTCTTTTAAAAAAACATTTTTTTATTTTTATTAAACAAACAACACACACAAAAAATAATCATCTTACATTACATCTTGTAGAAAGCGTGTCAATTGGTTACAATTAACTTTTGTGCATCTCTTCCACAGTCATTACTTACATTCATATCAAATATCAAAGTTCTTGATGAGTCTTACTTTCAACATATAGTTTTCATTTAACTGAAATTGTTTTAATGTCCTTTTGCCTAAAATAATCCATAGTTAAAAAACAACAAACACCCAATGGCATTTCATTAATTATTACAGAGTCATCCAATAGCCTTAAACCTTTATAACATATTCTAAACAAAAATTAGTTGACAAAATTTCTAAGTCCTTTTCTCCCCCCCCAAATCACTGTTTACAATTTGTGTCCACGTTCCTTTTGTTATAGTGGTACATATATGTATCATTATTTGTATCCCTTATTCTTATTATTCCATTGTTAGTTGTTATAATTTATATTGGTTAACAAAAAATCCTTTACTGTTATATCTATTTTCTTCTCATCAAACCAACATATATCTATACCTTATTGCCCTTATCAATTATTTATTTAACATAACCATCTATAAGTTACTAAATTACTATTTACTAATTATAAAACCTAGTTAAATTTTTTATTATGTACTTTCATATATCCAATAACATTATACCTTTATAACATATTCAAAATAAGAATTAAGTTATTTAAATTTCTAGACCTTTTTTCCGAATCATTGTTTGCAATTTATATCCAAATTCCTTATATTAAGCCAGTACATATATATGTCACTAACTATAACTCATCATTTCTTTATTATTATTATACAATTGTAACACAGCGGCCAGTTGTTTCGCCGGATTTGGCATTGGTTACTAGTCGAGCCTCACCCAGGGGCCTAGGACGTCGTAACGTATTTTCGTAATATGTGTGCAGATCCAAGCAGTGGCGCTTTTTGCATTTGACTGATGGTAAATTTGTCAACTTTTAACTGTTTAAAATGTATTTCCAGTGCTTTTGGAATAGCACCCAGTGTGCCAATTACCACTGGAATTACCACTGCTGGTTTGTGCCATAATCGTTGAATTTCAATTTTTAAGTCCTGGTATTTTGCGATTTTTTCATGTTCCTTCTCAACGACCCTACTATCACCTGGTATTGCGATGTCTATGATTGTGACCTTATTTTTCTCAACCAGTGTGATGTCTGGTGTATTATGCGCCAGTATTTTGTCGGTTTGTATACGGAAATCCCACAAGATCTTGACCATCTGATTTTCGGTGACTTTTTCAGGCTGATGTTCCCACCAGTTTGTTGCTGTTTTAATATTATAATTTTTGCACAAATTCCAATGGATCATTTGTGCTACTGAATTGTGCCGCAATTTATAATCAGTCTGCGCGATTTTTTTACAGCAGCTGAGTATGTGATCAACAGTTTCATCAGCTTCTTTGCAAAGTCTGCAATTGGCATCATCAGAGGATTTTTCGATTTTGGCCTTAATGGCATTTGTGGGGATAGCTTGTTATTGCGCAGCCAGCATTAGTGACTCTGTTTCTTTCTTTAATGTACCTGTTTTTAACCATAACCAAGTTTGTTCACTGTCCACTTTATCTTTTATTTTTTCCAGAAATTGGCCATGCAGTGCTTTGTTCTGCCAACTCTCCATTCTTGATTTTATCACATCTTTTCTGTACTCTTGTTTCGTCTGTTGGGCCTTCAGTAGATTTTTGTTCTTTACTTCGATTAATAGATGTTCTTGACTTTCTTTTAAATAATCAGCCAGTGGATGTTTTTCTTCTTCAACTGCTTGCTTCACTTGTAATAATCCTCTGCCACCTGATTTTCGGGGCAGGTACAGTGTTATCAGTATCACCACGTGGATGTAAACTGTAGTGCATTGTCATTAGTTTCCTGGTTTTTCGGTCCAAAAGGTCCAAATCAGCTTGTATCCAGTTAACTATACCAGCTGTGTATCTTATAACTGGTATTGCCCAGGTATTTATGGCCTTGATTGTATTTCCACCATTCAATTTAGATTTCAAAATTTTCCTAACTCTGTTGGTGTACTCGCCTGACAATAGTTTTTACTTCTCCATGCTTGATGTTATCCAACTGCAGAATGCCTAAGTATTTGTAGGCTTCATTTTCTTTGCATTTAATAAATTGGCCATTGGGCATTTCAATTCCCTCACATGCAGTGATTTTGCCCCTTTTTATGGATACTGTGGCGCATTTTTCCATGCCAAGCTGCATTGAAATATCGGTGCTGAATACTCGGACTGTGTTTGTCAATGATTGGATTTCTATTTCTGATTTTCCATAGAGTTTCAAATCATCCATATATAGTAAATGCGAAATTTTTTCAGCTTCTTTGGCTGTTTGGTAGCCTAATTTCATTTTTTTAAAGATTACTGATAGTGGGATCATTGCGATGATGAAGAGAAGAGGTGGAAGTGAATCACCCTGGAAAATTCCTTGCTTGATATTAACCATTCCGTAGATCTCATTCCCTACTGCCAACTCAGTTCTCCATTGTTTCATCGCCTTTTCAGTAAAGGATGTAATATTTTTGCTAATGCCAGTTGTTTCTAAGCATTTTATGATCCAACTATGTGGCAGTGAGTCAAATGCCTTTTTGTAATCAATCCAGACCATATTCAAGTTCGTTTTTCTGTTCTTACAATTTTCTAATATCATTTTATCAATTAGAAGCTGATCTTTTGTCCCCCTGCTCCCTCTTTTGTTGCCTTTTTGCTCTACTGGCAAGATGTTGTTTGTTTCCAAATCATCCATCATGTTATCTGCAATAATGCCTGTGAGTAATTTGAAGGTTGTTGGCAAGCATGTTATTGGTCTGTAGTTTTCAGGTGTTGTTCCTTTAGTTGCATCTTTCTGAATCAAGTATGTTTTTCCAGTTGTCAACCATTCATCAATTTGGCCCTTTTGTAAAATTTCATTCAGTTGCCTGGCCAATATTGCATGTAAACTGGTCAGATATTTGAGCCAGAAACCATGTAATTGGTCCTTTCCAGGTGATGTCCAATTCTTTACCTTTTTAACTCGATTTTTGACCATCTCAGTTGTTATTTCTAATACTTGCATTTGTTTGTTGCCAATGCTTTTCTCAAAGTCAGGTATCCACTTTGCTTCCTTGTTGTAGTCCTTTGCATTTTCCCACAATTTTTTCCAGAATTCAACTGTGGCCTGTTTTTCTGGTTTTTCACTTTTGGTGTCACCATTCACATTAAGACTTTGATAAAAACGCCGTTGGTCTGATCGAAATTGCTGATTTTGTTTATATTGGATGATTTGTGCCTCATATCTTTCAATTTTTCTAGCTGTTGCTGTTATCTGCTGTTTTACAATCTCTACAGCTTCATTGATGTTTCTTGCATCCAATCTATATCTTCTGATTAGCCGATCTATGATTTTTTTGTTTTTGAGCCGTTGCTCCTGCATGTTCTTCAAGTTACTAGCATCTGCCCTTAATTTTTTGACTTTTTGTTCTAATCGGATTTTCCACTTTGGCTTTGATGCTTTTTCTGTTGTGTGACTAGGTACTTTGATTTTAATACCTAGTTCATTAGTGACTATTACAGCTGCGCTGTACATTAACTGGTTCGTTTCCAAGATGGATCCTGATTCAATTGTTGAAAACACTGCATTAACCATTTTTATGATAGGGGCCAAAATTTTCTTAGGCACAGTTTTTAGTGATGGTAAACGTTGCCTTTCCTCATTAAGCAGAAAATGCTCCATGATCTTATCCTTCAATTCTTTTTGTTTTTGAGTTAGTTCAACAGTTGGTTCAGTGATAACTGGTTCTAGTGGTGGTGATGTTATTTCCTCCCCGAGAGCTTCTTCTGGGAGTTCTACTATAATGTCTTTAGTTGTGTCTTGAATATCAGTTATTTCCGCTTGTGATATTGTTTTTTGGGTTTTGCAATTTGCCTGAATTTCCTCATGTTCAACTTCACTAAACACTTTATTCCGTATAATAAATCGCCTTTGATCTGCTAGTCGTTGTTCACTAACATTTGAATCTGGATATTGTTGTTTCCATAATTCATACATTCGCTTTAAATACCCTCTTTTTTCTGGCTCTGTGTTGTAGTAACAGGCCATTATGGCACGATTTTCATCTGCACTATATTTTTGTCATTTTGTTGGCTGGTCCACTTGCAGCCCACTTGTCGAGGGATGTCCAGGGCCCCCAACATCCGCCGCGGCCCTTGTTAACCCGCGTGACGACCGATGCGGTATAGAATTCTTATTTGTTTTTTTCACCATATTGTATGGGTTGGCGGGGTTTTTTTTACGGGACCAGATGCCAACCTGACCCCAACCCTCCTCCTTTCTCATCCGGGCTTGGGACCGGCAATGGCGGAGTTGAGTTGTTGTTGTTGTTATTATTATTATTATTATTATTATACAATTGTATCACAGCGGCCAGTTGTTTCGCCGGATTTGGCATTGGTTACTAGTCGGGCCCCACCCAGGGGCCTAGGACGTTGTAACGTATTTTCTTAATATGCGTGCAGATCCAAGCAGTGCGGCTTTTTGCATTTGACTGATGGTGATTTTGTCAATTTTTAACTGTTTTAAATGTAATTCCAGTGCTTTTGGTATAGCACCCAAGGTGCCAATTACCACTGGAATTATCACTGCTGGTTTGTGCTATAGTCGTTGAATTTTGATTTTTAAGTCCTGGTATCTTGCGATTTTTTCATGTTCCTTCTCGGCAACCCTGCTATCACCTGGTATTGCGATGTCTATGATTGTGACCTTATTTTTCCCAACCAGTGTGATGTCTGGTGTATTATGCGCCAGTATTTTGTCTGCTTGTATACGGAAATCCCACAAGATCTTGACCATCTGATATTCGGTGACTTTTTCAGGCTGATGTTCCCACCAGTTTGTTGCTGTTTTAATATTAAATTTTTTGCACAAATTCCAATGGATCATTTGTGCTACTGAATTGTGCCGCAATTTATAATCAGTCTGCGTGATTTTTTTACAGCAGCTGAGTATGTGATCAACAGTTTCATCAGCTTCTTTGCAAAGTCTACATTTGGCATCATCAGAGGATTTTTCGATTTTGGCCTTAATGGCAGTTGTGCGGATAGCTTATTATTATTGTTGTTGTTGTTGTACAATTGTATCACAGCGGCCAGTTGTTTCGCCGGATTTGGCATTGGTTACTAGTCGGGCCCCACCCAGGGGCCTAGGACGTCGTAACGTATTTTCTTAATATGCGTGCAGATCCAAGCAGTGCGGCTTTTTGCATTTGACTGATGGTGATTTTGTCAATTTTTAACTGTTTTAAATGTAATTCCAGTGCTTTTGGAATAGCACCCAGTGTGCCAATTACCACTGGAATTACCACTGCTGGTTTGTGCCATAGTCGTTGAATTTCGATTTTTAAGTCCTGGTATCTTGCGATTTTTTCATGTTCCTTCTCGGCGACCCTGCTATCACCTGGTATTGCGATGTCTATGATTGTGACCTTATTTTTCTCAACCAGTGTGATGTCTGGTGTATTATGCGCCAGTATTTTGTCGGTTTGTATACGGAAATCCCACAAGATCTTGACCATCTGATTTTCGGTGACTTTTTCAGGCTGATGTTCCCACCAGTTTGTTGCTGTTTTAATATTATAATTTTTGCACAAATTCCAATGGATCATTTGTGCTACTGAATTGTGCCGCAATTTATAATCAGTCTGCGCGATTTTTTTACAGCAGCTGAGTATGTGATCAACAGTTTCATCAGCTTCTTTGCAAAGTCTGCAATTGGCATCATCAGAGGATTTTTCGATTTTGGCCTTAATGGCATTTGTGGGGATAGCTTGTTCTTGCGCAGCCAGCATTAGTGACTCTGTTTCTTTCTTTAATGTACCTGTTTTTAACCATAACCAAGTTTGTTCACTGTCCACTTTATCTTTTATTTTTTCCAGAAATTGACCATGCAGTGCTTTGTTCTGCCAACTCTCCATTCTTGATTTTATCACATCTTTTCTGTATTCTTGTTTTGTCTGTTGGGCCTTCAGTAGATTTTTGTTCTTTACTTCGATTAATAGTTGTTCTTGAGTGTCTTTTAAATAATCAGCCAGTGCATGTTTTTCTTCTTCAACTGTTTGCTTCACTTGTAATAATCCTCTGCCACCTGATTTTCGGGGCAGATATAGTCTATCAGTATCACCACGTGGATGTAAACTGTAGTGCATTGTCATTAGTTTCCTGGTTTTTCGGTCCAAAAGGTCCAAATCAGCTTGTGTCCAGTTAACTATGCCAGCTGTGTATCTTATAACTGGTATTGCCCAGGTATTTATGGCCTTGATTGTATTTCCACCATTCAATTTAGATTTCAAAATTTTCCTAACTCTGTTGGTGTACTCTCGCCTGACAATAGTTTTTACTTCTCCATGCTTGATGTTATCCAACTGCAGAATGCCTAAGTATTTGTAGGCTTCATTTTCTTTGCATTTAATTAGTTGGCCATTGGGCATTTCAATTCCGTCAGATGCAGTGATTTTGCCCCTTTTTATGGATACAGTGGCGCATTTTTCCATGCCAAGCTGCATTGAAATATCGGTGCTGAATACTCGGACTGTATTTGTCAATGATTGGATTTCTATTTCTGACTTGCCATAGAGTTTCAAATCATCCATATATAGTAAATGCGAAATTTTTTCAGCTTTTTTGGCTGTTTGGTAGCCTAATTTCATTTTTTTTAAGATTACTGATAGTGGGATCATTGCGATGATGAAGAGAAGAGGTGGAAGTGAATCACCCTGGAAAATTCCTCACTTGATATTAACCATCCCGTAGCTCTCATTCCCTACTGCCAACTCAGTTCTCCATTGTTTCATTGCCTTTTCAGTAAAGGATGTAATATTTTTGCTAATGTCAGTTGTTTCTAAACATTTTATGATCCAACTATGTGGCAGTGAGTCAAATGCCTTTTTGTAATCAATCCAGACCATATTCAAGTTCGTTTTTCTGTTCTTACAATTTTCTAATATCATTTTATCAATTAGAAGCTGATCTTTTGTGCCCCTGCTCCTTCTTTTGTTGCCTTTTTGCTCTACTGGCAAGATGTTGTTTGTTTCCAAATCATCCATCATGTTATCTGCAATAATGCCTGTGAGTAATTTGAAGGTTGTTGGCAAGCATGTTATTGGTCTGTAGTTTTCAGGTGTTGTTCCTTTAGTTGCATCTTTCTGAATCAAGTATGTTTTTCCAGTTGTCAACCATTCATCAATTTGGCCCTTTTGTAAAATTTCATTCAGTTGCCTGGCCAATATTGCATGTAAACTGGTCAGATATTTGAGCCAGAAACCATGTAATTGGTCCTTTCCAGGTGATGTCCAATTCTTTACCTTTTTAACTCGATTTTTGATCATCTCAGTTGTTATTTCTAATACTTGCATTTGTTTGTTGCCAATGCTTTTCTCAAAGTTATGTATCCACTTTGCTTCCTTGTTGTAGTCCTTTGCATTTTCCCACAATTCTTTCCAGAATTCAACTGTGGCCTGCTTTTCTGGTTTTTCACTTTTGGTGTCACCATTCACATTAAGACTTTGATAAAAACGCCGTTGGTCTGATCGAAATTGCTGATTTTGTTTATATTGGATGATTCGTGCCTCATATCTTTCAATTTTTCTAGCTGTTGCTGTTATCTGCTGTTTTATAATCTCTACAGCTTCATTGATGTTTCTTGTATCCAATCTATATCTTCTGAGTAGCCGATCTATGATTTTGTTGTTTTTAAGCCGTTGCTCATGCATGTTCTTTAAGTTACTAGCATCTGCCCTTAATTTTTTAATTTTTTGTTCTAGACGGATTTTCCACTTTGGCTTTGATGCTTTTTCTGTTGTGTGACTAGGTACTTTAATTTTAATGTCTAGTTCATTAGTGACTATTACAGCTGCGCTGTACATTAACTGGTTTGTTTCCAAGATGGATCCCGGTTCAATTGTTGAAAACACTGCATTAACCATTTTCATGATAGGGGCCAAAATTTTCTTAGGCACAGTTTTTAGTGATGGTAAACATTGCCTTTCCACATTAAGCAGAAAATGCTCCATGATCTTATCCTTCAATTCTTTTTGTTTTTGAGTTAGTTCATCAGTTGGTTCAGTGATAACTGGTTCTAGTGGTGGTGATGTTATTTCCTCCCTGAGAGCTTCTTCTGGGAGTTCTACTATAGTGTCTTTAGTTGTGTCTTGAATATCAGTTATTTCCGCTTGTGATATTGTTTTTTGGGTTTTGCAATTTGCCTGAATTTCCTCATGTTCAACTTCACTAAACACTTTATTCCGTATAATAAATCGCCTTTGATCTGCTAGTCGTTGTTCACTAACATTTGAATCTGGATATTGTTGTTTCCATAATTCATACATTCGCTTTAAATGTCCTCTTTTTTCTGGCTCTGAGTTGTAGTAACAGGCCATTATGGCACGGTTTTCATCTGCACTATATTTTTGTCGTTTTGTTGGCTGGTCCACTTGTAGCCCACTTGTCGACGGATGTCCAGGGACCCCAACATCCACCGCGGCCCTTGTTAACCCACGCGACGACCGATGCGGTATGGAATTCTTATTCGTTTTTTTCACCATATTGTATGGGTTGGCGGGGGTTTTTTTACGGGACCAGATGCCAACCTGGTCCCAACCTTCCTCCTTTCTCATCCGGGCTTGGGACCGGCAACGGCGGAGTTGTTGTTGTTGTTGTTGTTGTTATTGTTATTATTATTATTATTATTATTATTATTTGTAACAAAATCATTTATTACTTATATCCAGCTTCCTCACCTCCAGCCAACATAGAAATATACCTTGTTACCATTATCAACTATTTGTTTAAGCAAGCAATCTAAAGAATTACTAAATTCCTACTTACTGATCATCAAACTTAGCTATTATTATTATTATTTATTATCGATTTTCATATATCAACCTGTGTCCTTCCAGAAGGCATGTAGTCTTATTTCTTTTGTCATTTGTGGAGTTAATTTTCCATTTATTTCCTTGGTAAAGTTTTTATGGACATCTCTCCGCACATTATTGTCTGTTGGATCTCTCAGGTAATCTTAGCACCCTTTTGCTATTTTAATTAATTTATCTTTGATTGTCAATCCTGTTTCTGATAAGATTTTTTCTTTAAAACCATCATTTTTTCTCTTTTTTCTTCTTTTGTGCCTTGAAATTTGGGGTAGAGCTCCAGACCATCGAATTCCCCCCTCCAAACTCCCATTTTTTCACTTTCAACCACTTTCAGTTCAGAAATCAAATCATTAGTTTTCTTATCTTTGTGTTCCTTTTTCTCTTCAGTTTTTGGAACTCCATCTCCCTCATTTTTTTCTGGTATAAACTCTGTCTTGTCAATTCTCCAAGTTACCAATAACTCTTGAAATGCATCCCAAATCTTTTGCAAAGTTAGTTTCCTCTTCTGTAAATTGTTCCATGTTCCAAATTGTAAATTACTGCCACTGTAGCTTTAATCTTCACAAGAGAGAGGTTCCATTTTTTTTCCTTCTCCCAGTACTGATAAAGCTCTCAAGAGACAGCTATGGTAAACAATGTACGGTCTTGACTCTTATCACCTTTAGTTACAGAGCTTTGAAGGACAAAGACATTAAGCTTCCGAGCAGTAAAATTAGTATTTTTTTTCACTTTCTTCTGTTGACTCAGATTTAGGAAGGGACAAAGTTCTTAAATGGAGTTTAATAGCAAATAATAGATGATTTTTGTTAAAGTAGAGATGGAGATTTTAGTCCTTAAGTTGAAAAATAAGGCAGGAAGGAGCCGAAGAAGTTCACTTTAAGCAGAGGGGAGGGGGAAAGAAAAAGTTGCGAGAAGCATTTCAATAGTTACAAGAAGAAAAGCATACTAACCAAAACAAAACAATGAAGATCAATTCCACCGCTGACTTCTGCTTAAGGGTTTAGTTTAGCATAAAAAAAAGATTCTTTTGGGCAGTTTTTTTTCCAAAACAGAAAGAATTCCCCAGAAGATCACTTTCTGTTCCGTTCCATAGCCATCCATCCTCACTTCATCAGCCTAAGCTGTCTTTTATCCTAGCTTGAAGACCTTCTCTTGCTTTTTTCAGGGATTTTGCGGTATCCCTGAAATCAGCAAGACGTATTCTTCCTATTCACCATCTCTTCGGGACGGTCTAGGTCCGATGGGACCCTCCCAGTGGCAAAAATTCTGGCTGCAGTCTCAGAGCATCGAGACTGCATGTCCGTACCGTGGGGACATTGGCTCCTCTTACTCCTGCTTCTTATCCTAGAACAGTGATGGCTAACATTTTGGACCGAGTGCCCAAAGCACATGTGTGCACGAATGCGTGCATGCATAAACCCCCAAAATGCAATGCACGTGTTGCCCAAGCACATGCACTTTGCGCATGCGTACACATGTGCCCAGCACCCATGCATGCGTGGCGGGGACCGAAGACCAGCTGGCCGACGGGAGGCACACAGAATGTGCAGTGGAGCTGAACTGGGACAATGGCTTATATGCCACCTTTGGCACATGTGCTATAGGTTCACCATCATGGTCCTAGAACAGTGGTTCTCAACCTGTGGGTCGGGACCCCTTTGGGGGTTGAACAACCCTTTCACAGGGATCGCCTAAGACCATCAGAAAACACATATTTTCGATGGTTTTAGGAACCGAGAGACCAATTTTTTGGTTGGGGGGTCACCACAACATGAGGAACTGTATTAAAGGGTTGCGGCATTGGGAAGGTTGAGAACCACTGTCCTAGAATTTCAGTAGAATATATTAAATCAACATTATTTTTAAAACTTTAAACTTGCATTAATAAATAGTTTAAGTTAGCATACTCTGAATATCAACCCTTGATATCAAGAATGACCCTGATATCAAGAGTGATTCATTTTTCTTCTGTATTTTAGAACCATATATCAAAACTTAAAGAATTGCTGGAAATGCAGTTTGATGTAAGTATTTTTCACTGAATTTGCTATTGGGACAAATGGTCTGTACTCTACGCAATCTCTATAAATTTTTTCCCCTCCTTTCAGTGTTCCAATGGAACGGGCCCTCCTGAGCTACAGATTCTGAATGAGTGTACTCCAGATCAGGTTAGTAGGGTGAAAAATTATACATTATTTGAAGATTCATAAATGGGCCTCCGCATAAGAGCATTTGTTCAGATTTCCCATCTTTATTGACACCAAACATTTAATCTTGAATCCCGTTTGTATCTGATCCAAATACAAGTGATATTGTGGCAATGAATTACTTGAGCAATACTGTGTTTCTTTCCTTTCCTTTAGCTGGAAGATTTATGTTCACTGCTCAAACTCTCAGATTGCCCAGAGAATGAGCTTCTGCAATTCTGCTGCTGGATAGTAGCGCTTTCACCTGAACTTGGCTACAAGAAGGCATCAATACTTGCTGAAAAGCTTTTCTTACCTCGGGTTTGTATTAAGAATCTGAAACAGGTAAAGAAGAAAAGCCTTTGGTTAAAACATCAGTCATTTATGGATTTTATATTCATCTCTGAATATAAAACTCTTATATTGAGGAAGCTTTAAGAAAAGCAATTCCTTGAATGTTCATTATTTTGACCTTCTGCATAAACAGTGATTATATGTTTTATGTTATTTTTCATATATTTAGATGTCATCCTAAATCATTCTGAATAAAAGCCAAAATACCATATTTTTCAGAGTATAAGACACACCTTTTCCCCTCCAAAAAGAGGATGAAGTGCATCTTATACACTGAATACAGCATTTTTGGCCTACTGAAACACTGCCCCCTTTGCAAAAATGGACGTGCAGAGGGTTTGAGAGGCTTGCAAAGTGCTCCTGGGCGCTGGGGAGGGCAAAAAAAGAAGCAAAAAATGGGCCGTTTTTTTAAAAAAAACCTGAGGCGTGCAGAGGGTTTGGGAGGAATGCAGAGTGCAAAAACTTTTTTTAAAAATGTACCTCTTCAAAATCATGGTGTCCCTTATACTCCGGTGTGTCTGATAGTCCAAAAAATACAGTAGGCATTATATGGGATAAGTAATAATGTTCCCATCAGTTGTGGGTTCCGGATCCCATTGCAACTGGTACGGTGCAACGGGGTCCGGCTGCCACCATATGAACACGCGCAGCGCTCACATGTGTGCAGGCACGCATGCGTCCTTACCTCCTGCGATGCTCCGCGACTCAGGACAATTTGTCTGGTAGATGTTCTCCCTGTATGTTGCCATAGAATGATTCCTCCTCTTCTGCATATTATATGTTGGAGGACTATTGCTTAATAAGCAAATATACAAGTTTTCCAGTTTGTCCATAAATGATCAACACTAAACTATAATTTGAAAAACATGTACATAAATTAATTAGTGTCAGCTCTAAATACATTTATAAGTTGCCTTTGTCCTGAAAAGCAACGATCTTATTAGCATCTATGTGTATGGCAACATTTATGTACATGCCAATATCCCCTTCTCATTTTCCCACTTCAGGGAATGCCTCTTTAGGGATTACTTCTAATAGGCCATTCACATATTGACTTCCACCGCCAAGCAAAACAACCTGAAGAGTTTTTTTCTTCCTTTCAGCATCTCTTATTACACTCTGGCTTAGTTAGCATAATTATAAGCATACAGCACTAAACCACAAACAAAATAGGTGGATTCATCAACGCTAAATAGTAGCTTAACGCAGTATGTAAACCTAGCCAGTGTTTATTATCCAGGCAGTATTTATTTTCTTTCTGTCTTCTTGATCTGTAGGTTCTTTCGCTGATTGAGACAGCTTCCTGGCCTCTCACAACTGCCCTGATGATGTTCTGCTCCAAATATCCTCGCCCAGTCTGTTGCACTTTAATTTCTTCTATTGTGCAAGTTCCAGGGCAAGGTGAATTTATAATTCTTCTTTAAATAAGGTCTACTTGGTTTTTCCTGATTTTTTGTGAGAATATAAACTGTGAGATTATAAAGAGGGGGGATACTGACCCAGTGAGGATGGAGCTTGGCCTCCTGTATTGCATGGGGTGTAACCCAGAGGTGTTCAGTGTTGACAACTTTAAGACTTGTGGACTTCAACTTCCAGAATTCCCAACCAGCCTGGCTGGCTAGAGTAATGTAGGATTTGAAGTTCAGAAGTTGCCAACAATCGTGGTGTAAGCTGTAAAGAAAAATGCAGTAAGCAGGGAAATGGAAGTGTCTTTCTTAAATTGAAATTTTCTTGAAGGACTTGAGGCTGCCAGAAAGTTCAAGTCAGGTACATCTCTGGTGGGATATTTTTAGAATCTGTAATCTGATTTTACACTTTTGCTACAACGTGTGTAGGAAAGAGAAAACAAATGACAACCACAAAAATACCTATTATAGAAACTTCATAAGAAAGCTAATAGGATGAAAATTCATAATGATCAAAACTGTGTGAAAAATAAGAATGCAAACTTCAAAACAGGAATGATGAAAAACAAGTAAATAAAATGGGCTAATTAACAAATGAAATTATTGCAAAGCAATTTAAATGTTTTAGGCTCTTACTATTCCTTTTTTTACATCTCGTTCCAAAGCTTGTATCAGTAATTTTCTCAAAACAAAACTATTATGAATTCTTCACCTACAGTTCTTGTTTTGTCTGTTTCAAGGACTAGGTTTTCTCACTGATAACACCCTAGCAGCAAAAACAAATTCTATTTATTTTGCACAGAACTTATTGTTTTGTCTTCTATTGTGGCTTCTCCATTGCAACTCCTTGGTTATGTGGTTAATATAGAGACTTTTCGAGCACAAACCGACCAGCTGGGATGGAGATGCACTGCAATTTTTTTTGAATAAATTAAATCTTGTTTTAAAAAGTCCTGTGTCCATTAGTTTGACCTAAATCAATTTTCAGTCTTGGGAACTTTTGCAATTGTTTAAAGCACTGGGCTAATTAAAATGGCAAAATATTAACACTGCTGTACTCCCTGTCATATCTTTTGTAATACTTTTAGGCAATTTCCAAATCAGATACTTATATCATCTTGTAAAGTCATTCCACCCATTATTGTGTCAAAGCAAGGATATTGTTACATCAATAATAGCTGGATTAATAATTGGTAAATGCTAATGGCAACTAGTAGGTACTAGCCAGTCTGGCCTGACCTTTGAAACTAAGTGTGATTGGTTGTGGCTAGAATGTAGATGGGAAACCAACTGGGAATTTCAGGGTTATTGTTAAATCTGGGAAGTTGAAATAAATCCCAGATTAATGCAGTGGGAAACCATTTTCTGAATGTTATTCTTTAGGAATTAAGCTTGACTCCAATGCCTCTACATTTTGGTGATTCTTGAATGATATAAAGTGGATTTCTGAAATCTTGGTTTTTGCAGGCCTTGAACAATTGAGATTGGTATGCAAGCTAATAGAAGAATGTTTGGAACCAGAATGTGTGAGGCTGGTGTTCAGGTAAGTGGAAACACAAATGTAATACAGATAGTCCTCGGTTTATGACTACAATTGGGACTAGAATTGCAGTTGTGACCAGACCTGATTTTATGAAAAACATTTATGGCAATTATTAAGTAAATCCTGCAATTGCAGTCTGAATCACTCAGTTGTAATTATGAACCCATTATCCTGAATCTGCAGGTTTTTCCAGAAATAAGCAAAAATGATGTAAGTTATGGTCATGTGACTGTGAAGTGATGCAATCAATTAAAATGTGAGCCAATTGCCAAGGCAACATTTTACGATGCTTGGAAGTGCTTTGTAGACTGTAAAGCACCTGTTCATAATTCATGGTCATTAAATGACTGGTTGCAAGTTGAGGGCTATCTCTAATGAGACCATGCAATCAAAGACACTGGCTATTGTCTGCTCCAGAATATTCAGTTGCTACTGACATATGCACATTCAACTGAAAACTTTGTTATGGTTTTATATGAATACAGATTACAAACATATCTATGAACCACCTCATTCTTCTTGACCTCTTGTCAGCTTTCAGTACCATTGACCAGTATCTTTCTGGGTTGGCTCCAGGAGTTGGGGGTTGGAAACACAGTTTAGTGCTAGTTTTCCTCTTTCCTCAAAGGCCAGTCCCAATTAGTGTTGATAAGGAATGAGAGCTTGCAGCCCCAGTGCTGTGGAGGGCTGCAGGACTTAAGTGATCTCACTCCTTTTAGCATCTAAGTGAAGCCGCTGGGTGAGATCATCCTTCGACATTGGATGAAATATTATCAGTATACATCTCCAGCGAACTAAATGATACAGTGGGTGCTCTTTCCTGATGTCTGGAAGGGTCTGGATGGGGAACATCAGGCTTCCACTGAACCCTGATAAGACAGAATGGTTATGGGGAGGAGCTTCTCTGTGTCTGGTGATTTTCCATCTTTGGTATTAGATGGGGTTGAACTATGGAATCAGTATGTCATCTGGGATTCCTCCTGGACATACCTGCTCCATGGCAATTGTGCTAAGAGAGCCTTTGTTCAGCTTTGTGTTATGTGGCAATTGTGCCCCCTTCCAGTGCAAATATCCCATGGATGAAATTTCCCTTTTGTAGCTAAAACTTTGTATTTTGAGTTGATTTACAAGATTTTAATAATATAAAAGTTATAATTCTAGGGCATCTTCTGTAGCCAATTTCATATGTGAACCTGAAACAGTGTGGGTGAACAAGAAGCTATGGTTAAATTTGATTGGTCCAGATTAGTTTTCTAATTTGTGTAAATTGAGGAGCACCTACATAATGCTAAAGAATATTTCATCATCTTCTACCAATCTGGCTGATATTGTTAAGAACCATTTTTAATAGTCCTAAATTTGGTGACCAGCAGAACATCCATCTTTAATAATGTCTTTCATTGTTTTGATTCTCCCCCATCTCTTTGCAGTCATATTATAAAAGTGCCATGGACAGAAGACCTTCTCACAGTTGTGCATTCTTTGCTAGAAAGACAGGTGATTGTATGCCTTTAAATCTTCTTAAATTTAAGTAATCAAATAAATTGTATCCATGGAGTAGCTAAAGACTAGATCTCTCAAATCTAGTACGCTGTAGTTCTCTAACAAATACCAAATACAATAAGCCCAACAAGCAAATATATACAGTAATGCAAAGCAGTAACTTGATAGTGAGATGGGCAGCATGTAGCATTTAATAATAGCATTTAGGCTTATATACCAACCTGTAGCACTTTATAACAGCACTCTATGGATAATTTACAGTGTAGAAGCATTATTTGTATGTTGTCCCCAAAAATCTGGGTTCGCCTTTTACTGACTGTGGAAGGATGGAAGGCTGAGTTAACCTTGAGCCCCATCAGGTTCAAACCTCAGGCTGTGGCAGCGTTTACTTGCAATGCTGCACTTTAACCACTACGACACCAGGGGTCTTATATAAATTTTAATAAATAAATAAACCAAAGTCTGGGCTAGTTTAGCATCCAAGGAATCTTCCTTGGGTCAAACGTACTGTCCTGGTGGAGAATTCAGCTGTATAGATTGGTCTCATATTCCTCAAGCAACTGGAACTTACTTTAGGATACTTAATACCTGTTTTACCTCAATTTCTGTTATCTTCTCTTTTCAGGTGGAATTGTCTAGTGAGCTCTTCAATGTGTTGGTCCTTAATCTTTGTCAGATGGCTCAAGCGTTTGAAAGTTCAGTACATTATGCAAAACTGATTCTGACTCTGTTGACCAAATATCAAAATGATGTGAGTAATTACCCCAAAATATGGATCACCCCAACTGTTGTATATTCTGGTATCATTGGTGTAACAAATCTCTTTTAATAACTTACCGTATTTTCACGCATATAACCCGCGGGCAACGTGCATTTTTGCCTACCCCACATAAAAGTGGGCGGGGTATATGGAAAATATTTGACACGAATATTTTCACATCAATATAAAACGTTGTCCAACTGTTGTGCGCGCTTAGAAACCCGTCTTCATGAATGGAACTTCCCCTCCTCCTCCCTTGTGTGGGCGAGCTCATTCCGCTCATCACCGGGGTCCTTTTTCTCATCGGGGAGGGGGGGGCCGGGGCGGTGCAAAATGGTTTCTTCTCCACGGCGCAGTGTTGTTTTTCCTGGAACTGCACCGGCCGTGTAAAAGGGCTCCGCACGGCCGGCGCGCCTCGGGTTCCGCTTGAGATCATCTCGAAGCAACGCTCCCTTCGCGCCGCTTCTCCTCCTCCTTTTCCTGGGGCGGGCGGGAGCGGCAAGAAAACGGGGGCCGCTATGCAGTTTGCAGCAATGGCAGAGCTAGAGGAGGGGGAGGGACGCAGCTCGGGTCACAGCGGGCTCCCTTCGCTTCGCCTCCAGCAGATGGTCGTCGTTCCTCGCTAGCCGGCCAGACCGGGTTATATAAGAAGGCGGGGTGTATAAAAACTTTTTTACATAAATCTTGAAAACCTGCGGGTTATTTGCGTGGGTGGGTTATTTGCGTGGGCGGGTTATATGCGTGAAAATATAAGCATGCAGAGTAGTGCACTTGTTTCATTCACTTTTTAACATTAGTTTTGATCTCTCTTGAAAAAAGAGGCCCTGGTTATTCTCAGTAGTGCAGAATTGGAATTTCTCTTGGACTGTGATTTTTTTAACAGGAAAAAAGTCTACTCCTGGCTACTCCTATGGTTCAGGAACTGGAATGCAGGAAAATGGCAGAGTTATTGAACAAAGTTAAAGCAGGATTTATGATCCACACTATTATGAATTACCTTGTATTTTGTTCTCCCTCTCTAGATCACATTGGGCCACCAGCACCATTTATCATGTGCCCTGGACTTTAACAAAACCATCTTAAAGAAATCTCTTCAGGCTGCATTAAAGAGAGTGGCTTCCAGGTGAAAAATGTAAGGAGGCTTTCTTTCTCCTGCAGTGGCTATGGAATCAAATATGCCTTAAGCGTTTGGGACAATTCTGCTTTTTTTTTTTTTTTTTGATCAATTTGGTCAATGCAACTCATACTTAAGTTAAAATTTAAGTATGTTCAAGATTCAAAAACCGTTGCCTTGGATTGGTATGAGTTACCTTGAGGTAAGAGAGTCATTTCCCTACCCCGAGTTATGAAACGCAAGGGACAGGTGTGGTGAAATGCAATGCAGATTTCAGTGAAAATTTTGAGAAATCTGATTAGACATGGTTATTAAATATGCGATGTAATTAATATATTTGTATTAGAGTTGCTGTTTAATATATGTATTCTGTTCTCTTGCTCTCTATCTCTGATCCAAATTGGCTCCACAACCTAAAATCCCAGATTTCTATATTAATGGATCAGCAGCACTGTGCTGAGAACACTTGATATATAGTGTTTGAAGACATTTAGGAGTAAAAAATAAGGCAACAGGCTAGAAACCGGGGTAGAAATGGCAAACCATTTCTGAAAACATTGCTAACAAAACTGCAGGAAGTTGTCCAGCAGTCACTAGGAGGCACACTGACTCAAAAGCACCAAAAAAAGTGGGGGGAAAGCCTAGGTGAAAACACTGGGATTTGTATACATTGCTTGAAAAGGGTGAAGATGTTTAGAGAATATTTGAATATTCCAGTAATTATTGCAGTAAAATAACCTTGCTAAAGAGCATGTCCTATTGAACACAGTGAGGCTTAATTTCAAGAAAACATGCCATGTAACATCCTGCAACATTCTTTACATGTTTATTCAGATGTGTTCAGACTATGTCTAAAATTGGTAACATCTAATGAACATCTAATGAATATATTAATAATTGTGTTCCTTTTCATCTGTTACTTAAGAACAATGTAGCTTTCTATGAACATCAGTAAGTATGAAAATCTGCGCTACCAGAATTAACAGAATAACTGAGTTGGAAGGACCCTTGGAGGTCTTCTAGTCCAACCCCCTGCTCAAGCAGGAAACCCTATTCCATTTCAGACAAATGGTTGCTCAACCTCTTCTTAAAAATTTCCAATGTTGGAGTGCCCACAACTTTTGGAGGCAAGTTGTTCCACTGTCATGTTGAGTTTCATGTGCATATGATAGAAACATGTTTAAAAGATACATGTTATGAGCAGGTTTTTCATAGAAGTGCCTTTTAAATAACTTGATGTGGTCTGGGGGAGCAGCTTTAAGCTTCTTTTTCCAGTCTTGCTACCTTTTCTGATTATACTAAGGATTGTGACTTACAGAAAGGGATATATTGCTTTACTGATCTTAGCATTTTTGAACGTGTCTCTCAAATTTTGGGTCCTTCTTTGAACAAAGCTGCAAATTGTTCTTCATGATTACAGAAGGGTGATCCAAAAGTAAGTCCTAACTTGATTTTTACGCATGCATCCAATATAAGCCCTACCCCCAAAATAAGTCCTAATTAAGACCCCGCCCACTCCAGGGTGCATGGGTAAAAATTAAGCTAGGGTTGGGATGGGGAGAGTGGAGCTGCTCTACTATTTACCTTTGGACAGTTGCAGCCAGGCCTCGCACACCTTGGCTCATTTCTTCTGCAGTTTGCAAAGCTTTCTTGAAGGCCACTGTAGCTGATACAGAGCTTCGGATCGATCCAGAGCTCTGTTATTACTGCAAAGGCCTTCAGGAAAGCCTTGCTGGCTGAAGAAGTTCCTGAAGGCCTCTGACAGCGAAAAGGAGGCTGGGGGCAACACGTACAAGTGAGGTGAATCAGTGGATGATACACCACCACCATTCCTGAAAATAAGACCTGGTGCTTTTTTGGGGTAGGGGAAAAATAATACATGGTCTTATTTTCGGGGAAATACGTATCACTTTTGAAATGAAAATAAAAATAAAAATATTCACATCTAGCAAAATTCTTTTGCGGATATGTATGGTGAGGATTCTTACAATCTCCCCTCTTTGTTGAGGGGAGTATATACTTAGAAAAGTACAGGTTACAACCATTTGCTCAATAACTGTTCAAATTGACAATGGTGCTGAATGAGGGGTACTTAGAACCAGTCTTCAGAGTTTTGGGTATTGCGGCATCCCTCTAGGGTCACGATCTGGCTGCTTGGTATCTGGCTTGCAATTCTGATGTTGCAGTGAACCGCAGTCATCTGATTTCCAACAATCTGTGTGGGCTTCCAACAAGCAAAGTCAATAGGGAATTAAGCAGAAAGATGGAAGTTGCTTGTGCTCCTGCTACTTTTTCGCCTACCCATGCTCTGTTGTGCCTGCCTAGGGAATTCTGGGAGTTGAAGTCCTCCAGGCTTAAAGTTGCCAAGGTTGGAGACCCCTGCTCTGTAGGGTCTATGACAGTGATGACGAACGTTTTTCTATTTGGGTGCCAAAAGGCAGCTCGGACGATAGCAGCCGCGGATGTGTCCACGCCCATAATGCAATGCCATCCCCCCGCACATGCACGCCCCACCCCCCACCCCCCTGTGCTCCTGAAGTCCCTGGACTTTTGGTAGGCCCGTTAGGCCATTTTCTACCTTCCCCAGGCTTCAGGAAAGCCTCGAGCCTGTGGATGGTGAAAAACACCCAAAGGGCCTACTGGAAGTTTGGAAACTTCTAGTAGGACCGTTGGGCTGTTTTTTGCCCTCCCCAGCCTCCTGAAGCCTGGGGAGGAAGAAAACGGCCCAACAGGCCTGCCAAAAGTTCATTTCTGAACTTCCAGTAGGCTTATGGGTCCGTTTTTCGCCATCCACAAGCTTTGGAGGGTTTCCTGAAGCCCGGGGAGGGAGAAAACAGCCTCCCCCTGCCCTCCGGAAGGCCAAAAATCAGCTGGCATAGGGCAACACCTCGCATGCCTTCAGATATGGCTTCATGTGCCATCAGTTCACCATCACGAGTCTATGATAATCCCTAACAGTACCCACTACCTGTCTGTAAGTTTTAGAGCCTGCCTGTAGCTGTTGTGCCTATTTGCCCATGCTCTGTAGCACCTGCCTATGACAGCACTTGCACACCTGCCTGCCCCGCCATGGTACCCAAAGCCGCTTGCCTGTGATGAAAGATGAAGAGCCTCCCCTTTCCCTACCAGCTGCCTTATCCCTTTATCCTTTTTTATATAGTTTTTGCATATCTAAATACATTTCTGGTATCAGAACTCAACTGAGGAGACTAGTACATAAATAAAAAAACATTTTCACTTCTTACTTACATACCTCATTTGATCCCTCCTATTTAGCCCTAGCTCACATTCTATCTGAATAGATGCTATAATTAAAGGGACATCATTTCAGGAAAAAATAACTTTTCTTGAAACATATATAGATTTAATTATGCAGTAAAGTGTTACATAAAATAGTCCATGTCCCTTCCTAAGCATAGATTTTGCTCCTACAAGGAAGAACGCTTGCATAAACATGAATAATTTTAATAGCAATTTAAATACAATCCAATACAATCCAATAGCAGAGTTGGAAGGGGCCTTGGAGGTCTTCTAGTCCAACCCCCTGCCTAGGCAGGAAACCCTATACCGTTTCAGACAAATGGCTATCCAACATCTTCTTAAAGACTTCCGGTGTTGGGGCATTCACAACTTCTGGAGGCAAGCTGTTCCACTGATTAATTGTTCTAACTGTCAGGAAATTTCTCCTCGGTTCTAAGTTGCTTCTCTCCTTGATTAGTTTCCACCCATTGCTTCTTGTTCTACCCTCAGTGCCTTGGAAAATAGTTTGACTCACTCTTCTTTGTGGCAACCCATGAGATATTGGAACACTGCTATATACTATATAGTATATACTATATTGTATGTTAAAATTCACATTAAATTTATTAAATTTATTTAATTTATTAAAATATATTAAAGCATCCATAGAATGGAAGATATTTGAAGCTTTTTTAAAGAAAGGACCAAAAGAACCTCAGTCTATGTGATTTATTCACAGTGTAGTTTGTCTGTATGCCCTCTAGTTCATTCCAGATGTCTATTTTTGTTTGTTTGGTATTTCTTTTTATTTTTATGCTATTTTAAGGCCTAAGCTAGTTTTTGTCTCTCTTACCTCAAAACCGTGATAAAACAAACCATTACCCTATTTTTCGGCATATAAGATGCACCAAGGTTTTAAAGAGGCAAATTTAAAAAAAGTTTTTGCAGTCTGCAGACCTCCCAAAAATGGCCCATTTTTCATCAAATAAAGGGCATTAGGAAACTTATAGAGTGCTCCTGGGGGCTGGGGGGGCAAATTTGAGCAAAAACGGCCCATTTTTTGCTCATTTCTGCCTTCCCCAGCCCCCAGGAGCTCTCTGAAAGCTGCCTACAAGCTATGCACAGCCATTTTGGTGAATGGGCAGGGTTTCAGGGGGCAAAAAAAAAATACTGTAATCAGTGTCTTAAGATGCACCCAGATTTTCAGCCTCTTTTTTTGAGGGAAAAAGGTGCGTCTTATACTCTGAAAAATACGGTAATTATGTTCAGTAGTATAGGCCCACAGAAAAGCCTCATTTGAAGAATTGGGACCCAGCTCTCTACATTTAAGTGGTTTCAAGGTTGTATATCTTCACACAGCAGCATTGTAAACTGGTGCAGTTGTTTCAGATAAAGGTACTAGAGGACTTAAAATCTCAGCTCTTAAAATTATAAATTAGTCCAACACTAAGAAATTAAAGAAGTATCCTAGGAGACATCATAATTCTAAACTCAATGAAATTCTCGCCATTGGAATCCAGGTGTGCAGAGTGAGAACTAACAAAGTTTATTTTATTTTTGCGCCCCAAAAGGTGAAACGTGATTAAAAGAAGACGCTTGCATATTCCACAGAAGGAGAAAGTGAACTACTTGAAGGAGAAAGTGAACCACTTGATTCACTGGAATGTTTGTAGATATTTGATCTTAATGGAAATGTTGATTTTCCAATGTTGATATCTATGCTTGATTCGGGCATCTTCACTATGGAATATATTGTGTTCATTCTTCATGCAAACCTTTGGCAGTGTTGCCTTCATGAATCTGAACAGACAAGAAAAGAAAAACACCCTTTTAAAATTAATCGCTTAACTGACCACATTCCATTTTAAATACTATACAAGGAAATATGTATATGCATTTGTATTTTTGTTATGGACTTGTAATTTAGTGTGTACATATGTTTTGGTGTAGCCAAACTAACATGTTTTTAAAAATAACTTACTTGAAGTGCTGTCACGTCCTGAGTCTTGCTGGGCCATGACAGAAATCAAAGTGGGAGCAACTTTTTGCCTTCCTCTTACTGTTATTCTATAAAATTACATTCCTTAATTAAGAATGAGAGCAATTGAAGGCAAGTATGTGTGTCCCAGGATAAAGTTGCAGGATTTAAGGAGGGACCAGAGGTTTTGTATTCTGACCTTTTGAACTCATGCTGGAGCACATCTTAAGAGAACTTCTCTCTAGCAGAATGTGTGCTGTTCTGTGTGTGATATTTATATTGCCAGTTGTATCCTTTAAGATATCGATTGGGGTGTGTTAATGGCTGACTTTTAAGTTGTTAGCTGTCTTTTGCTTGAGCTGTCCAGCCTTTGCCTTCAAATACTTGATAGCCTGGTGGTAAATCAGCATTTCTGTTGACTCGTGGGGGGGGGGGGGGGCTGTTTCCCAGATTTCGATCATATCCCTGGCTGTTTTTGTGCCTGCTAGTCCAACAATCTTAGTAGCTGTGAAGCTATTGCAGCTTTTGCCGCTACTAACATTGTTGAACAAGCAGGCACAAAAACAACCAGAGGTCCCAGTGACCGATCCAATTGGATCCTGCATTATTTTTTCTGTAATTTAAGTAAACAAAACACAATGATGTACTTTCATTTCTCTCTCTGAAAAAAGGTTGAATGAAAATGTGTATGTTATTAAGGAATTCACAGAAAAGGCAATTTACCAGCATTCCAACAGCAATGAATTAACTATATTTCCTACAGTCTACATTAAATGCTGGGTAATGAGACATAGGATTGCATGAAATATTTTTCAGTAACTTTGAGGACAACAGTTAGTAAAGTTTAGTACTTAGTTTGAAGTTTAATTCTATATAATGAAAATTGTTCAGGTTTCAGTAATTGTGACATGGACATAATTAGTGAATTTTTTTCTTGAAAGAATTACTGCTTTAATCCAAACCCAAGCCCCAAAATCTTTGCACAATCTTTGAATTGTTTCCAAATATATGAGTTGAGTAGGATAGTAGCAAAGAAAATAATTGTAAAAACTGTAGTACTTGAATAATGAATTTTCTGCAAGGAAGAAACTGTTCATGATCAAAAATTTCCCTCTCTTGTTGAAGGGGATATCTTACCTGTAAGGCTATTGCTCTACAGTCTGGGTTATCATCAAAATTCAGGTCATCTGCTACTATGAAGAAGAGAGTCTCATTTTAGTATATGCTGTAAATATTCCTGCCTTTAGGCCAATTTTCTCTTTTCATTAGAGATATGTAACTTGTAGCCTCTTTCAGATGTTGCTGAACTACAGTACCCAGCAGCTAAATCTCTAGCTCAGTCAATGGTGTGGGGTGTGGATGTTGTAGTTCAGCAACATGTGGAAGAGACTACAATTTCATCTTCTTTGCTGACACATCTGCATCTGGCCCAAGCTGAAAAGCTGTTACAGTTTTTCTGCACTCCATCTCACCTGAAGCCAGGAAGCAAACATGCTATGGCAAGATTCCTGCTGGAAAAATTCATAGATAAATAGCCCTTTTCCAAGGTCAAATCCTTTCTATGTTTTCATTGTTGGAGCAGTTCATATTTGCATTAAGTGAATCCAAAATAATATGAAAGAACATGACTTTAGATATTCCCTTCTCCCCTCATTATATTGTGAGAGATATACCCTATATTGCCAAAAGTATTCGCTCACAACTGAGTCTGATTATGTGGATGGGTGAGCGAATACTTTTGGCAATATAGTGTCCCTTGTACATACCCTGCAGGTCATAGGATCTTGGTAGCAAATTCTGTAGTTTTCTCTCCTACTAATAATATATAAGACAATATAATGTCTACTGATTCTAATGTATTGGTGGATACAGCTAGTCCTCAACTTACAATGGTTCATTTAGTGACCGTTCAAAGTTACAACGGCATTGAAAAAAGTGACTTATGACCACTTTTAACATTTACAACCATTGCAGCGTCCCCATGAACACATGATCAAAATTCAGATGCTTGGCAACGGGTTCATATATTTGACGATTGCAATGTTCTAGGGTCCTGTGATCACCTATTGCAACCTTCTAACAAGCAAGGTGAATGGGGAAGCCCGATTCACTTAACAACTATGTTACTAACTTAACAACTGCAGTGATTCACTTAACAACTGCAGCAAGAAAAGTCATAAAATGGGGCATAACTCTCTTAACAAATGTTTCACTTAGCAACATACATTTTGGGCTCATTTGTAGTCGTAACTTGAGGACTACCTGTACTCTTGGTACTTAAAAAAAAAGTACCTATTGCATTCAACTATTTTGTAAGGATTCTTTTACCTAAAGGATATGCTATATTAGAAACTAGCATACTGTAGCGCAAAGAAAAAAATACCAGACTCTAGTATTGCCTTTATTTTCAAAATAGTCTGGGATTTATTTATGTGAAAGTCTTCCAGAAGGTCTATTTTTCCATCTCTATAAAATAGAGTAATTGTAATCTAAGGGACAGAAGACCTTGATTCTACCCACCTCTTAGTCTTAGCTACATTACATACTTACTTCTTTTTAATAGATGGAATAATGTAGAACTCAACTGATACACAAAAGCATCTCTTGGACAGAAGCCCCAGTTCTTGCTATTCCAGCCTCACAAAGGCTTTTTTTATACTCACAAATGACAATACAGTTTAAACAGTGTTAAAATGAATATGAAACCTCAAAGTCTGTCCAGATAATTTCATCTTGGAATGCAGTTCTCATACTTTCTTAATATCATATGCTATATTTGCATATGCATAAGCTTCATTCATATTCATTAGTATTCTGATGATATGCTATAAAACATGCATGAAAATCTGAGCTGTAGGAAGACAAAAGAAGTGCTAAACATACCTCTCCTCTTTCTCTTGATGAGCACTATGACAACTAATATGTAGGTAGCACAAATTACTACACCAATGGAAGCCAGAATCCAGATAACTTGGTAAACTCTGCAATAATCACAGTTGCATTAATTAAAACAAGTTAATGGTCTATTTGTAAGATTACCTTTGTACCTGAACCACAAAGTTATATTTTACATGGATTTCAGAAGGAAACAAAAAAATGAAAACAGCTTCAACTTGGTAGGACACTACTGGAGTGAAAGAAAAAGACTCCCTACAGACAACTATACTAAATACTCTATCATGAATCTGAAAACTTCCAAGCCATAAAAAATAAGCCTGGGAATGCTCTAAAACAGGGATGTCAAACTCAAGGCCCGCGGGCTTAATCTGCCCTGCGGTATGCTTAGATTGGGCATGCAGGGCTGCTCTGGACAGAGTGAAGGACTGGCCCGTGATGTCTGCCTGCAAAAATGGGCTCCCAATCTCTGTTTTTTGCTGGCACAGCCTCCTGCAACCCTTTGCCAGTAAAAACTGAGCTTGGGGGGGCCACATGCTTCCAAGCTCTGTTTTCGCTGGCAGAGGGTTGCAGGAGGTCATTCCAGCCAAAAACAGAGTTTGGGAGCCTGTTATAGCTTGCAGAGTACTCGGGCCATCATAGGCACCCAACCTCAACGTCAAGCTGGCCATGCCCACCCCAGCCCTCCGAGGTCAAACACAACCCTGATACGGCCCTCAATTAAACTGAGTTTGACACCCCTGCTATAAAATATAACAATATGTTAATGGAACAGGCAAAAATCTACAACTGTATCTTTGCTTTGATAATTATTAAAACTAACTGCAGTGTCTCAAAGAGTGAATAAGTAAATAGATTCTGCAGCAACCACAGTTTCTTGATGAATGTTTTCAAATTGCAATTTAAATGGTCGATACCTTTGTTCATCTTCGCTGGTCTTTTGCTGTTCTGAAAATAAAATCATAACAAAAAAGAATGTCAAAGGCATTGACATCATCATTGTTGGTCTTCATAGATAAGTTTTAAGTTTACCTTAGGATATTTTTTTACATGATGCAACATCTATTTCTTTTTCTAAAACTCCTCCTTTTTTGCCCATCAAGGTCTTAACATGGGCACAAACAGTTGCAGACTAAAGTAGACAATGTACAAGTTGTTGTATCTTGATCTCAGACGTTTCCTGGTATGTGACGGCACTGCCCACGTCGTCCCCCACCCCCTGTCCCAATTATCTGTTAGTGCTCACCTTTTTGAACAATCACCTTGATGTTTCTTAAAGGGATTATATTGAGGCCATCAAGAACCCCAAACCAATATAACCCTGTATCTTCTGATTGAAGAGCTGACATGAAGGCATAAATACATCCGTTTCCCAAATCATTTAGAATGACACGTTGATTTGGTTGTGTAGTGAGACCTTTCCATCCTGATCCGGAGAAGCTTATGGATTTTTCAAGACTGCACTTTTTCATCAGTTCCTCTTTGCACCACACTTTCTTTGCTTGCGCATGTTGCTGGGAACAAAAAATCTTGACACTGAGAGATTCTCCTTGTGTCCTGGTTACTTCTTGAGTCTTCATTCCATATATGGAGGAAGTAAATGGCATCCTAGATATTGGAGGTGATACAGTTTTACCAGACAAGAAATAACCTAGGAAAAGAGTAGTTTAAAAAAAAAAAAGATAAGTTTGGTCTGTCATATCTAGTGGTCTTATACCTTACATGTTACAGCAATGAGTATGCAAAGCATTCAACACAGTAAGGAGAATGAAGCATCTGAATAATTAAAGAAATTTTGACTTTTGTGAAATTCACATGGTCCTTCAAGAATTGTCTATATGTGTATGTGCAGATATAACTGTTTTTGAGCTTAATTAGGATTTTCAATTTAATGGCGTCTCATTAATCGATCTTAGCTGGCTCAGTAAATCTTTCATGGTCTTCGGGGAAAAAACAGTAACTATGAAAAAGGGCATTTGGCTAGGTTTGACACTGGGGCATTCAAGTGGTAAAAATAGATCAAAAGGACCCTGCATTAAACTATGCCTCCCTTTTAAATGTGTACTGCACACATGGCAAAGGTATCACAAGGATAGAGCTTCAATTGTACAGTTTTTTCCCCAATCCATTTTCTTTTATAGATGTACCTGTTCAGAATATTAAATTGATGATGAAAATGATATGCGATAATGCAAGTTATGTTGGTGTATTTTAACAAAAAATGGCATTCTGACAAAAATAAGTAATAGGATACAACAATACAACTGCCACAACACCTGTTCCTTCTGGAGCAAACTAATCTTAGTAGAGGGAGGGGTAGGAACAGAAACAGTCTTCCTGAACTATGGATATATTTTAAAGTACGCCTATATTTACCTGAGGCTCAAGTGAACTAAGGTATGTATCAAAATATAAGATTGTCCATCACAAATTCTCATACATGGCAGACTCCACTCATATGGCTTCTCAGTCTCTATACACCAGAGAAAATATGGTACCAGCATCAATGTCAGACCCCTATATTCTGAAAGTCCTTTTATCTGAGAAATGGTTACACACACATACACACACACACACACACACAGAGCGAGAGCGAGAGAGAGAGACTTACTTATCCACCAATGCTTACCGTGCTCACCATGATGAACTACCAATTTAATTGATTTTATGGAAACCATTTTCATCTTGGCTAGAATTCCAAACCAATATCTCCCTGAATCTTCAATTTGGAGATTCTTCATGAGTACAGAAATGCAACCTTTCACTACACCTTCAAACATGATCTTTTGGTTTGCTTCAGAAGTCAGATATTGCCATCCTAGTTCTGTGGGATTTTTTAGATCTTGGAATCGGCATTCTGTGTGTTGTGTTTCTTTGCACCAAACGGGGTTTCCTTGCCAATATTGATAGGCACAGAAAGCTCTTATTCTGAGGGAGGTTCCTTGAATTAGTACCATCTCTTTTGGACTCTTTCCTGTGTTTTGCAAACTTGCAGTAGAAAGACTTGGGAACAAATAAGACGTACAGGATGCAAAAAGACCTGGAACAAAGACAGTATTGATAAAATTGATAGATCAAATCATTTAACTTAACTCTTGGCAACACAGGTTCTCCATGGGGGGCACAAATCTTTCTCAGCTTCAGCAGGATTGAATGAATGTATATTTGGAATTCTCTGGGACAGGCTGGCCACTCACAGAAAGATGCCCTAAAAGAGGAAGATATACATCCAATCTATGTCTCTTTTGTATATGCTTTGCAGGTGATGGAATTTACCTGCCATTCCTTCTGAAGTGGTCTGAACCCTTTTGCTATATGTGAGTTCAGCTCAATTGTGGTGCTAAAGTGAGCAATGGAGTTTCACATTGCTGACCCCCAAAAGGTTTTTCTCAAAAGACTATCTCAAAAAGCCTCGACAAACACAATGTGTTTTTAATGCATTTCAAATCTTAATTCAGAATCTATATGTAACCTACATGTAGGCTGCAAAACCAACCTGTACTTTCCTCCCTCCCTGCATTTCATTCCAATTTACATCCCACATCAGTGTAGTCACTAAACTTTATGTATTTGTTGAACAGTGGCCCTTTAATAAAATATGTCGGTTTGGAAAGATCTACCAGACTCATCCTGATTTCTCACTACTGTCTAGTCATTACTGGCATGCATTAATAGCACTTTGGTGACTTTTTTTGACAAAAAAATGCTTTATCTATAAGAAAAAAGTATTTGTTGATAGCACTCTCACTCAGCCTGAAAGTACATCTAGCTAAACAGATTTTGATCTCTTAGAAAAGTGGCACAAAAAGTATGACATCCATTTTGTGACCTCAAAATCCTTGCAGTTGATGGGGCTAAACAATGCTCCCACTTTCTATTTTTGACTGAGTTCAAAAGTGTGTATCTTCAGCCTATAGCTGTCAAAGGTACTATCTCATCACTTAAAACTTCTGAAATCCCCTCCCCAAATCATTCCTGGCTCTTCACATGCTGTATGGATTTAGGAGTAGCCCCTAAAGCCAACAGAAGTTGCTCACCTATTTTATCATCTCAGTATAAATCCCTAATATTAGTGAAGTGTAAAAGCAAACTCCATGCACCTTACATGATATAAATGAAGCCTGAGTAGGAATATGTAGAATTAGGTATTTTCCCATTCTTTCTGGAAAAAATAGGAACCAAACCAAACATTCATTTGCATCAATTATTAGAAAATGGATAAGCAGAGCCTCACAATATCATTGAACTTCTATATTGATCAAGAAAAGAGAGTATTCAGTATCATACCTGTGAGCATCAACACTAGTTGGAGGCCTGGGAAAACTTCCATCTTGTAACTGATCTTGAGCAGAGAAGGCTGTGGGTAAATGTGCCCTTGCAGAAAGGAAACAAATTCCCTTCGTCATTGTCACTGTCGGTCTGGATCTGTGTGAAAATGCTTTGCAATGTCAATAATTTTAATGGTAAGTTGTCTGACATGGATTGCACCCAGATGCATCTTAACATGTGTGCATCCAGATTCACGCAGGTGTGATTTTTGAATAGTGGAGTAGTGGTGGAAACGTTCATCCCTTTGAGATACTTTTTAAACAAACAAATCTGTATGCAAATAATAGTGACTGTGTCTGAATAATTCATTCACTAACTCACTCACTCATTCATTCTATATGACTCCGAGCTGCTAAAAAGAATAAAAATATCACAAAAATATAAATAGCAAATAGAATAGCCAAGATGAAACCAACCACCATGGTTGACAAGCTCAATTACACAATCTGGACCCCAGGCTTGGCCAAGATTTTAAGGCCTCATAGACAGTAAGATTGGGGCAAGTCTAAACTCTCGTGAAATTATGTTCCAGAGGGCAGATACCACAACAGAAAAAAACTCTCCTCAAGAATCTGTCAGGTGCACTTCCCAGTAGACAGGACCTGGGGCATGACCCCCCCCTTCCCCAATGAATCTCACAGGATAGGTAGATACAACTGGGGACAGATGCAAGTAACTTGGCCCCATCTCATGTTGATGCCTATGCTCCAGAAAACATTAAGGTTAGGGTTTCTTTTTATAGTTAATTAAATATCATTCTTCTACAGTTGTGTATTAAATAATTTCCTGCCTCGTTCAGATTCAAAATTACAATTTGGTAACCAGTTTCAGATATCTGGATGTGCATCCAGGGGCTTTGGAGGCTATTGAATGCTCTTCTGGGACTTCCAATTCTACATCTTTATATTAGAGAAAGATGCTTTTGCTATTTGCCTCCTTAGACATCAGATTCATAATGTAATTTGTCTTATTACTCATTACCCATGTTGCCCATTCTTGCATGCTCAAAAATGTTACAGAGAGGGCATCATAAAGGTTTGTGATATGTGAACGTGTGTTTTTGGTAGGATTTGCTATTTTTTTATCACGCGGTGGCTAAGACGCTAAGCTTGTTGATCAGAAAGGTTGACAGTTCGGTGGTTTGAATCCCTAGCTCTGTGTAATGGAGTGAACTCCCATTACTTGTCCCAGCTTCTGCCAGCCTAGTAGTTCAAAAGTATGTAAAAATGCAAGTAGAAAAAATGGGAATCACCTTTGGTGGGAAGGTAACAGAGTTCCATGTGCCTTAGGCATTTAGTCATGCCAGCTACATGACCATGGAGATGTCTTCGGACAGCGCTGGCTCTTCGGCTTTGAAATGGAGATGACCACTGCCCCCTAGAGTCAGAAACGGGGAACCTTTACCATTATCATTTCACTTATTTATGAAGTTAGATGATAAAGAACATATTGTGGTTATTACTGATATCCAAAAGTTTGCATGAAAGATAGTGTTCATGTACACAAACATACTGTATTTTTCAGAGTATAAGATGCACCTTTTTCCCCAAAAAAAGAGGGTGAAAATCTGGGTGCATCTCATACAATGAATACAGCATTTTTTGCCTCCAGAAACCCCGCCCCCGCGCATCCCATTATTTGCAAAAATGGATGTGCAGAACATTTGGGAAGCCTGCAAAGTGCTCTTTGGGGTTGGGGAGAGTAAAAATGAGTGAAAAATGGCCTGTTTCCTGCTTGTTTTTCCTCCCCAGCCCCCAGGAGCACTCTACAAGCCTCTCAAGGCCTATGCCTGACTTGTTTTTTGCAAAAAAAAAAAAAGGGCCAATTTTTGCAAAAAACAGCCCATTTTTTGCTCATCCCCCTCCAAGAGCTTCCAAGAGCACTTTGCAGGCCTCTCAAACTCTCTGCATGCCTTGTTTTTCACAAAAAAACAGGGTTTGCAGATGGTTTGGGAAACCTGCAGAGTGCAAAAACTTTTTAAAAAAATTTACCTCTTGAAAATCTTGGTGCGTCTTATACTCCGGTGTGTCTTATAGTCCGAAAAATACAGTATATGATGTGGGTGAAGCAGACAACAAAATTACATTTTTGTAATTTTTATAGGAGAGATCCGCATTCAGCCCTAGCATTCATAAAACTCTGTAATACAAAAACCATCCAGATGGTTTTTCTTTCTTTTATTTTGTTATATGAGGAGAAAAAGGACTCGGCCTCAATTCTTACCTTATCAGAGGAAATGAAGTTTGCTTTGTTCCCGTGTTGCCAATGAATAAACTAAGCAAAATGATACTTCAGACAAGCAGGGGAAGCATAAGCCACAACCAAGAGAAGAAGGGGTTGTTCTATTTTTATAGAAGGCTATTGTGCAACTTGGAAACAGGCCTTGAACACTGGAAGTGAGATTGGACTTCCACATGCTCAAGCAGAAGTTTCAGTTAATTATATCCCCCCACCCCACAGCAATTTTTTAGGAAGGACTGCCACACAGTCACAAAAACCTTTCCTAACTACCAGGGACATTTTATTCTAGGTTGAGTTATTTACCCCTAACAAATCACAACCCAGAATTGGCATTTGGAGGACTTGTTGCTAAGGCATGGACTGATAGAGTGTGTCCTCTACACAGAGCCATTGCTGATTATTGTGGGTCAGCATGATGGAAGTTGCAGTCCAATAAGTTAGTTTTGGAATGTAAACTTTCAAAGATAACAGTGAATGTCGCCCACTTTTTCCTACGAATATACACATCACTGAACATAATAGCACCTACTTTTGAATAAGAATTAGGATAAGGTGACCAGACGTCCCGATTTTGGCGGGACAGTCACGATTTATAACAATTTGTCCCATGTCCCGGGGCGTTTTTAAAAAGTCCCAATTTTCTGGCTTCATGTTGAAAGCCCAGTGGATTTGCTTAAGAAATCCTAACCGGGGCAAGACAAAAGACACCCTGTCTAATCCCTCTCTATGTCTCAGTACTTTCATTGAAGATATTAAAATGTTAAAGCAACAAAACGGACCCCAGCCCCCTGGGCCCCTTTTGCCTCATTTTATAAGAAAAAATGATCAAGTACCCTAGAGCTCCAGGAAATACTTGGCTAGAGAAGCCGCGAGTGTTCCTTCCTGGATTTTCCGGAGGGGAGGGGCACGGAGGTTGGAGGTCGGCTCGTGTGGGAAAAATGGTGGCAAAGTTTCTTTGAAAAATATTTCCTGACTAATTTCACCATTTTAATTTGCTCAGTTCTTTGTATTAACATCTACATCATTCTGGATTGACTTGGAGTGCTCACTTGTGCCTGCTGGTAAGTGAGCTGAGTTTTCTTCTTTTATTTTTTAATGTATTTTAAAATAATATTTTATTTATTGTGCATAGGATTTTTAAAAATAGTTTTATTCTGTGTGGATTCTTTTTTAAATTGTCTTAGACTATTTTAAAAAAGATTCTATCCAAAATAAATTGAAGTGAAACCATTTTTAAAAATTCTACGCACAATACTTTGAAATATATTGTGCATAGAAAGAATAGTTTGAAATGTTTTACTTCAATTTATTCTGTGTGGATTCTTTTTTTAAATTGTCTTAGACTATTTAAAAAAAGATTCTATCCAAAATACAAAATACCAGCTGCAGTTATTCACTTAAGAACTGTGGCAAGAAAGGTGGTATAGTGATCAAAGTTACAATGGCATTGAAAAAAGTGACTGATGACCATTTTTCACACTTAGCGACCATTTTTACACTTAGCGACCATTGCAGCATCCTCATGGTCACGCGATCAAAATTTTGATGTTTGGCAACAGATTCGTATTTATGATGGTTTCAGTGTCCTGGGGTCATATAATCACCTTTTGACAAAGTCAAATGGGGAAACCAGATTCACTTATGTTACTAACTTATCAGCTGTAGTTATTCATTTAAGAACTGTGGCAAGAAAGGTGGTATAGTGACCAAAGTTACAATGGCATTGAAAAAAGTGGCTGATGACCATTTTTCACACTTAGCGACTGTTGCAGCATCCTCATGGTCACGTGATCAAAATTTTGATGTTTGGCAACAGTTACAATTTATATTTGTAAATTGTAGTTATGTTGAAATAAAAAAAATATTACATTACTATTTTTGCGTTGTATGAAAATTCAAAGGTGTCCCTCTTTACCAATCTGAAAATCTGGTCACCTGAAATTAGGACTGCAAGGTAAATGGGGATCAAGAGTGTCAGATGAATAATTTGGGGTTCCAACTCAAGCCAGGATTGCACAAGAATGAATAAAAATGAGATCCGGACAACTGTGATGGAAGAAAAAAATATTTATTCCTAAAAGCAAACAGTTTGAGATGCATAATCTTTTAGTGAGATCTCAGAATTTATGCTTTATGTTAGAACTTGTTGGAATACAAGAAAGATCATGTGTCTCTTCTTCCAGCTGAGTGGCACACCTGGAGGCTTGTTTTCAGATCAATGAAGGAAGGAAGTTGTAGACAGCATGAGTAAGGAGAGGAACCCAGAATGCCTATTCTGTCCATTTAAATTGCAAGCATCCCGACACGAGGCATGAATTAAAAGCATTTGGATGAGATAAATGCAATGAAATAAGACGAGGAGATATAGATATTTTCTAATGGTTGCCTCCTGGTGCTGTTTTCTAGGACTATCACCTCTATTTGTGCTAAAATTACTAAGATTTTAACAGCTCCAGTTACAGGAGATAATAATTAAAGGCGTGGGAGTAATATGTTAGCAAGAGAAAGACAATTCAATGCACAAGGCAGGGTTTATCCTCATGTCTTGTTAACTGCAGCAAGATTCCCTGCCAAACAACTTTTTACAATAATGTTTTTCCCCTTCCTCCTGCACAAGTCTTGCCATACAGCAGAGGTGGTATTCAGCAGGTTCTGACCAGTTCAGGAAAACTGATAGTGGAGATTTTGAGTAGTTCGGAAAACCGGTAAATATCATCTCTGACTGGCCCCGCTCCCATCTATTCTTTGCCTCCCGAGTCCCATCTGATCAGGCGGAAATGGGGATTTTACAGTATCCTTCCCCTGCCACGCACAGGAAGCCATGCCATGCCCACCAAGCCACGCCCACAGAACCGGTAGTAAAATGTTTTGAATCCCACCACTGCCATACAGCCTATGATATTTCACTAATAATGTGGTGATAACTGATAAGATGATGAAGGGGGTCATTTTAGCTTCTTCAGACTGTTGAAGACATGTCTGTTCCTCTCCAGTAGCTGGACATTTTCCACCAGATGACTTCTGATGACGTCTTATGCCATTGCATAATGCCTGACTGGTCTTTTGGAAAGCACTGATGGGCTCTCTATATGCATAGTTTCCTGCTTTTTTAAGGGCACTTCTTTAAAAAAAATCTGTATTTTTTCAGGTCTGTGTTTAGAGAGTTGGTGCTCCCTAAAGCAAGTGCAAATCCAAGCAAAGGCTTCTGATTTTATCTTCTCTATGTTGCTGTTGCTCCTATCATAAATGAACACATTACAGCATCACTGCTGCTTCTGCTGAAAAAATCAGCTTTACTTTATTCTGTTTTATTACTGGGACATGGGAGGGGAGGAAGAAGTGCCATTTTGCTTACTTCTATGCTCTACTGCCTTCTTCACAGGCTCTTTGGCTGCTTACTGCCTGTACTTCCATTATTTGGAGCACTTTATGATTGGGGATATTTGTGTGAGATTGTGAAGAAGCTGAGAAAACACTGGAAGGAGTAATAGACATAAACAGTTAAGAAATAGCAAGCAAGTTTGTTGGCAACTTAACTTAAAATGCTAACTCAAGTCAGATGACAAGAAACTTGGGAAGAAGCATTTGAAATCAGAGATTCCCCCTTAATAAATTTCCTATAAATGAAGGATGGAAATTCCTCTTGCAGTTTCCAAGATTTCATATTTATCACAAGAGTAGCATGACGGTTATCTTACTCAAACTCTGCAAGTTGTCCCTCTCAAAAAGTCAAGATGGAAGTTCCAATAGGCAGACTAACTTTGATCTTATTGTCACGGCTGCCATCTTGGACCATCTCCCCAAACTCTGCAGAGACTCCTGAAAATCTGGGTTGCTCTTGCTTGCTCCTTTTATGGGGCTTGACCATATGGAGTTGAGATGAAACTGACAAGAGTTCCTCTGGCTTTTTTTCAGCCTGAGTAACGGGTCACAAACATAGTCGAGGTACATGAACTAAAGTAGGAGAAAATTGCTTGATGATCCACATAATTCTTTATGTGCTAGTGACTCATCAAACTAGTAAATATGTGTCTATGGATCAGCACAGGTGAACAATTGCATGCATGGTAGATGGGCAGTACCTTCACACTTTAGCCTGCATCCACTCACCTTTGTTCACCAAGCTGCTTTTTTGGATGGAAATTTAGAGGAAATGGTGGAGCTACATTCAGAAATAGCTTGAAAAAGTCAAAATGCACAGGACACATCCATGCTGGCAATCTCTTTCTCAGATACCTTGAAAGGGAGCTAAGCACAGTCCATCCCAGCTCTCTTCTACTCTCATCTAATCCTATTACCACACCACCAGGTTAAGGTTAGCAATTGGTGCTTGCCACTTCCCCCAGCCAGAGGTCGTATTTAGCCAGTTCTGACAGGTTTTGGAGAACCAGTAGCGGAAATTTTGAGTAGTTTGGAGAACTGGCAAATAGACTGGCCCCACCCCCACTGCCTCCCAGCTGATCTTCTTTTGTTGTCCTGAACAGGAGAACAGAGCTGAAAAGAAGGTTAGTAGGGGGGGGGGCATGGGGATTTTGCAGTATCCTTCCCCTGCCATTCCCACAAAGCCATGCCCACAAAGCTACACCATGCCCACAAAGCCAAGCCCACAGAATCAGTAGTAAAAACTTTTTGAACCCTATCACTGCCCCCAACAGAATATGATTGGCAGGGAGAGACTTGAATCTGGTCACTTTTCTTTACCAGCCTCCCTACTGAGGCCAATTAGATCTTGGACAGTGGAACAGCACAACACATACTTTTCCTCTGAGTATTATAGGGAGTATTATAGGAAGAATGCACATTAACATGGCAATGAGGAGCAACTAATAATATATGTCTGAATAGTTGCAAAAATATTTAGAATATATCTGCAAAATAATAGGAAGGCTTTGACATTAAAATGGCAAACCAGACTTTTAAACCAACCTGTTGATTATTTTGTTGAATCCAATTATTGTAATTTACAACCATGTCTTCATGTGTAAACCTAATTTCAAAATAAACATTGCCTGCATTACAACCTGAGAACACAAATCCCTGACATGCCACAATCTGTAAACTTCCTCTGTAAGGAAATTGACATTGCACTATGATCACAAAAAGAGTGCTATGAGAAGGATAGGATAATATCATACTGTTACATTTACAATCATCTGAAGATTTTTCTACATTTAAACAGTCATCTTGGCAGGAGATCCCTTAGACATTTTTTATTGATTATGTGCAACTACATAGATAGTTCTTCTCTATAACAATCTCTCCTTAACCTTACCTTTCAGGTCTTCCAATGATGTAGTCATCACCACTGTTTCTGCGGTCCCCCCCCCCCTCCTCCTCCTCCTCCTCCTCCTCTTCTTCTTCTTCTTCTTCTTCTTCCTTTCCTAGCATTAGAGTTTTCTCCAGAAAGGTGGGTATTTGCAGAATGTTCCATTAGACCAGTGGTGGGATTCAATTTTTTACTACAGATTCTATGGACGTGACTTGGTGGATGTGGCAGGGAAAGGATACTGTAAAATCTCCATTTCTTCCCCACTCCAGGGGAAGGATACTGCAAAATTCCCATTCCCTCCTGATCAGCTGGGATTTGGGAGGCAGAGAATAGATGGGGCCAGTCAGAGGTGGTATTTACCAGTTCTCTGAACTACTCAAAATTTCCACTATCAGTTCCCCAGAACTGGTCAGAACCCGCTGAATACCACCTCCTCATTAGATATTAGATCTGCTTATATTATTTTATATATTTAATCTTCCATTTGAATGTCTCCATTTGTTTTAAGTTCACTTAAATTTATATTAAATAATTATATAGTATCAGGTGTGTGATTAATTGCATTGTCTGTGAGTGATAAATACTTTTGTAAATATTTTTTTATCTTTAAATTTTTTATGTAAGGTATAAAAACAATTAGACATTTCCTCCATATTGATGTTACCAAGTGTAGTTTGCAGTCTATGTTCTGAACAGAGATACAGGAGATACCAGGAGGTGTGCTGGGGTGTCAGATTACTGTGTCTCCAAACAAAGATCAAGGGACAGGGGTTTACATGCACATTTCTCCTGAAAGAAGCATTTTCTGTCCTGATAGCCACCTCTTTGTGCCTTCCTGTAACGGGAATGGCATGCAATGGACATCTATGCCAACAAAATGATTTTGTGTCCTCCTCCAAATTCTCTCCCCCCCTTCTCCCTCTCTCTCTCTCTCTCTCTCTCTCTCCTCTCTCTCACACACATAAGAATTTACTTTGGGGGACATTTAAAAAAAAAAAGTAGTGCTATTTTGATTCTTTGTCTTCCCAAGCAATGACTTTTTGTTACTGGAGCAAATATAATTCTTGTGACCCCCTATAATAAACATATTCTTAATTTAATTATTACATATTTTTATGAATTACAGGCTGCTTCTGGGTTGGAGACAATTTGGTCTATATACCCAGAAAAGAATGATTCAGAGATCAGAATGGAAATTCCATTTTTATTCTTTTGTGCTGAGTTCTTGGTGATATGCACATTTTGCTGTAACCTCTTACTTTTCTATGCCATCCTCTGTTATTGATAGTAAGAGTGAAGAGAAAGAGAAAAGCTATATTTATTCTTACATGTGCAGCTTGGTAACCAAGATATGGTGGGATTAACAGTATAACTGCAAGGAACATTCATTTCAGATTCTCAGGGCCTTGTTGGCCAAATTTGGCTGTGAAGGGGAACTCCAAGCACCTGATTTGGACTCTTTCTCATCTTGTCTTTGGACTTCACCCATGGATACTGATCTATGAATTCTTATTTGTTCTTCTATCAAATTCACTCATGCTGGTTCTTTCCTGTTACGTTGGAAACAGGAACAGGCAGAAGAGTAATAAAATGAAATGAGGCGCAGAGGCACAATGGCCATGACTATAATAGGAGTTATTCTTTTAAAAACAGCAAAAATATGTTACACTGCTTTTAAAACAATAGTTTTCATTTTTACCACCGAGATTTAGAAAAAAGACTGGAAAAAAGACATTGCAATCTATTGTAAAAATTTAGAATCCAAAAGCAATGCCGGCCAATGAGTCATTGGAAGAACTCGTGAGCTGCAGTTGGTTGCATGATTTCAGAGGCCTGACTCATTGCTTCATGGTCTGCATTAAAAATGGAACAGAGGTTTCATCTAGAATGGCAAGAGCTTCTGAAATAGTAGGTTCTCAGGATCTGTTCAGTTCTTCTTGCGCCTGGTAATAATTAAGATGACAATAGGAGCCAGCAAGTTCTCTGTTTCTGAGAACTTCTGAGGTACCTGAGAGAAACAGTAAATTTTAGATGGGGCTGGCATAAAAACACAAAGTGAAGTGATCACTAAAGAGGCACAGTACAGGCAGTCATTTGCAAAATAATGCATAACTGAGATCTTTTATTCTTTCCAGGGTGATTACTTTTGCAGAGTAACTGAAAATGGGCTCTAGAATTCTGGGAGGTTACTGGAAATGTGAAAATTGTTCAACTCTACAGGACCATAGTAGCCCTTCTTGACAATGGAACTCAAGAAACGTTTGTTTTGCAAGTGTCAACATGCCTTTTTCGGCTCTTCTTCTCTCTTAATTTTCAGCCTTGCATTGTGGTATGGAAGCATATACAGTGTTCTGCATTCTTTCACTGTTACATACTGACAGCCAAGTAATAGACTCCACCAAGGTCCTCCATTTCAGCAGGAGAATACTCAAAACTGATTGGCCCAGCTGTCTCACAGCTCCCTATAAAAGGGCTAGCTGTCAGACAGGCCGGTGCTGGGCCTGTAAATAGTTGTCTAATAAACAGCTGTTGTTTGTCACTGAAGCCTGAGTCCTGTCTCATCCATTCACCCCATCTCACATTAACTTTTCTACATAAGGTATCTTGAGGAACAAACCAGTGTTAGGATTCAAAAATCTTTTACCACTGGTTCTATGGATGTGGCTTGGTGGGCATGGCATGGCTTGGAGATATTGTCAAATCTCCATTCCTCCCCCCCCACAAACCAGGGGAAGGTTACTGCAAAATCCCCATTTCCTCCTCATCAGCTGGGACTTGGGAGACAGAGAATAGATGGGGCCAGTCAGAGCTGGTATTTAGCGGTTCTTTGAACTACTCAAAATTTCCACTACCAGTTCTCCAGAACTGGTCAGAACCTGGTGAATACCACCTCTGGAACAAACCTCTCTGCTATAGCCAGCTTTCAGTTTCTCCTATTCAGAATACTACTTCACATTGCATGGATGTAGGTGATAAAACTCATACCACATGATGGCTTTAATGGCTATTAGACAAATTTAACAGAAGATAAGGGTATCAGTGACTGATGAATGCTATGCATTGCCTAGATCAGAGATAGATATAGTAGGAGAATGATATTGGTTTCCCGTATTGTCTGTGGGATTTTTAAAAGACTCTGGTTGTCTATTAGACTAGATAAGGTTGGGCTTAATCTTGTAGGACTCTTTTTATATCCTTATGCTGTCACCTGTGGTGATTGGGAGGTGAAAATGCTGGTTTTCTCCTCTGCTCTCATTCCCAGTAGTTCTCTTCTTGCTTCTGGCAATAATTAGGATAATAATAGCAATCAGTAGTTTGAAACCAAGAAAGCCAGCCACTAGGAAGATGAGATTGACTCCAGCATTTGAAAGAGAGCTTTGAAAAAACACAAATACAATAGAAATGAATTAGGTAATGTAGAATGAAAATGTTTACTTAAAAAGGGGACTTTGGATATTGTTTGGTGACGACTATAGCTCAGTCACCAGAGCACTTGCTTTCCAAGAAGAAATCCTACGTTCAATTTCTAAGTTATCCAGATAAAACTCAGAAATGGAAGTCCCAGCAAATCCTTACTGATCAAAAAAGACAACCCGAAGCATCAGATGATACTGAACTCAGAACATTTTTCCACTACCTTTAAGCAGTGCTTTCTAGGAAATCTGATTGTAGCAGTTATTGGCGTGAGTGAGTGGACTATGTGGGCTGGTTATTTTGCTTTCCCAACTGGTTTTTGTCACCTTTCCCATCTTCACTCTTCATTTTTGTCTATATTGCATCTATTTCTTGTTTTTACCATTTTTATTTTTAATTGCCCAGAGTATTTTGAAATTGGGCTGCATGTATATTTAAAATATTAATATGAATAGTATTTCTCCAACATTTTCTTTTCTTTCTCTGGAATTTCTGGTTCCAAATTAACCGGACATGCAGAAATTGTCAATATATGTTGTGTTGTGAATGTGCAGGAGAGCCTAGTTTTCAATTTAGCCATTACACTCCCCGTACAGTAAGATAATGCCACAAATCTAAATTGTGCAGTATAATGTTTGTCCCATTTGACCAAACTGTTCTGATTTATATTTGGAGTTATGAAGCTCACTGGTTTTTCAAACCCGCTACCATGTTGAATGGGGATTGCTGCTCTATCAAAGGGGAAATTGCTTATAAATTCCCTCAATTATGACTTCTCATTCTCTGCAGGGTATCTGTGGGCTGCTGGGGTGTCAAAAAAGTTAAGAGGGCAGCTGTGACCATACTATTGAAACTTCATCTCTTTATTCCATGTAAAACCAGGGCAACTCTGATCATGTAGTCTGAACTGCTACCTTACCTTATTGGATCCTTCTGCAGATGTTCCTATCCTGTCCTACATATTTCAGACTATGCTTGCAGTTAATGCTAAGAATACTCAACGTTAGAGAATGTACTTTGGAAATGTGCATTTCTATATTTATTTTACATTTGTCTTCAATCTAGCTGGGGAATTCTGGAAGCTGAAGTCCATACATCTTAAAGTTGCCAAGGCCGAGAAACACTACTTTAGAGTAATGAGGCATTTTCTTTTTCCTTGATTATGATGTGTACCAAAAGTTCACGCCATAATTTTTTTTTAGTTTAATGTTATTTAGTTTAATGTTATTTCTGGCTGTAATTTTAAAAAATGTCATCAGAGTAGGAAGTTGTAATTGGGCTCCTCCCAGTCAAATATGGTATCAGAGAGGTAAGAAAAAATGTGAAGGCAGCCTCTGTGCAATCAAAGCCATGCTTTGGGTGTGTGTTGTATGCACAACGTAAATAAAAAGGAGCTTTGATTGAATGGTCCTGGCCGCTACCTGACATTTCTTACTCTTTCTTGCTGAAAGTCTTGTGACAATTTCTAACCATCACCATCCCAATTGCCCCATTCTGCATATATACTACAATATTATAAAAAGCTCTTTCTTCCAGATATGGCTTCACAGCAGGGACCAATTGCCACTGGGGAAAAAAATAGCTTCCAACCCCCACCCCACAAACCCCTGAAGCAAAAGGCACCATCCAGCCTCTGTTTCAAAACCTATAACAAAGCAAGAACCTCACTTTCTGTGTCACTCTGATCCACTGTAATGTAAATCAGACCACTGTTAAATTCTTTCTGATATTTAGTTAAATCCCTCCTTCCTCTAATCCAGTGGTTCTCAACCTTCCTAATGCCGCGACCCTTTAATACAGTTCCTCGTGTTGCGGTGACCCCCCAACCATAAAATTATTTTATGTTTTCTGTATTTTTTTTAAAAATATGTGTTTCCCGATGGTCTTAGGCGACCTCTGTGAAAGGGTCATTCGACCCCCAAAGCAGTCCCGACCCACAGGTTGAGAACTGCTGCTCTAATCCAAGCCTATTAATGTTGAATTGCACACTCTGGTGCAGAAAAAAAAAAGGTACATATAGTCTTACCCGGAGATGCTGTGAAGGATTCTGGGTTTCTCTTGTACATCCTCTGTACCTGGCAAAAATGCAGCAATACACAATTAAGTTAATAAGAATAAATATAATAAACATATCATTGAGCAAGATTAATTATTCTAAATAGTGGGTTCAGTTCAACTGAAAGGGAAGAGGTTGTGAAGAAGAAGAAATTCCCCAGGCCTCCCACCTCCATTGTCTTGGGTACAGGGCATCCCCTTGGCCTCTACTTCTCCATCCTGAAATATACACACACTCCTGCTTCATTCTTTTCTTTGCAGCTTACCAAACACTCTAGCTTTTTCTTTCTCTTTTCATTCCTGTCTTTGCATAACACAAGGGTGGGGAACTATGGCTCTTTTATGACTTGTGGACTTCAACTCCCAGAATTCCTGAGCCAGCCATACTGGTTCAGGAATTCTGGGAGTTGAAGTCCACAAGTTATAAACGGGCCATAGGAGCTTTTTCAAGAGGCAACTGGACTGTCTGGTTTTTCTTCTTCAGATCTTGCATGAGAAGCGAAACCTCTTCAAAGAAAACCCAAAAAGCCCAGTTGCCTCTTGTAAAAGCACCTTTGGGACAACCATGACTTGGATGACTGAGAATCTCCATAGACACAAAGGGGCCATAATGCCCACCTCCGGCACAACAGGTTAAATCTTAATTGAAATCAGAGTTTATAACCACAAATCCAATTATTTTGAAGATATAGCATAGAACAGGTTTACGACTAAAGACTTACTTGTCAGAACATTCACCTTGACCTTCTGCAGGGTCTTCACAGTCCCCAAGAAACGTGTCAAACACTGATACCAACCAGCATCCTGTTTCTGGAGTGGGTTGATGGTTACCATGACCATCCCTTCTTGGATATTGTCAGCAATGGCTGTGGTGCCATTTCTTCGCTTGACAAATGGCAGCCAAAAACGTCGGGCACTGACAACATGCTGGCACGTTGCCTCACTTATGTGCTTACACCAACTTTTCTCTCTCCACTGGTTCTCCTGAGGACTATAGGAGCAATTGATGGAAATGGGTTCCCCTTCAACACCGAAAACCTCTGTAATTACCTCAGCTGTAGACACTTCTTGAAAAGAAAGATAGATAGAAAGAAAGATCTACTTTTGCACAGAGGGGCGATTAGCCTGCAAGGCTTCAATAGCATTGTTCACAGTCTCATATAAATCCATACATCTGGAACAGTAATGTGTTCTAGCCCCCACCCATCAACAATTACTACACTGAAATTCTTTCTGATCTCCCTTTTACTAGTCTCCCCCCTTTGCCTCTCCTTTTGAGTATTCTTCTTTCTTTCAACAATATTCTATGCATCCAACCAAGTCATATGTGGTGCAAGAAATCTGATGGCAAAATAAATTTCATTTTAATATTAATATGTAGGGGGGGGAAGCATTGAAAGCATTCATTCTACCCTTAAATGAGTCACATCTTAATCATTTTTCCATAGCTTTATTACTTATATTCAAAATTATAAAAAATATTAAGTTTGCCCAGCTGGAGGAACTTGTTAATCACTTAGCAGAATTCTTACTGAGTTGAGATATATTATAATTTTTTAAAAAACTGTTTAAAAAGTATCATGAGCCGAAAGCTCTTCTAGTTGTTACTGGACTCATTCATACAACCCATTGAACAATAACATATAGCCAATTAATCACATCAGCAACCAATACAGAAAGGCAATTTCCTACCTGACAAGTGGACCAGGAAGATGAGATACCAAAGCTTTTTCATGTTTCCTTGGAAAATCAAGAGGTGCTAATTAGAACAGAAAAGAGAGGCTTGTACCAGACAAATACTTTGCTTTACTAGACACAAGGGTTGAAGAAGAGGAACTTATGTTGCTCCCTGTTGTAGATTGAGCAATGCCCCATCAAAAAAATAAAAAGCCTGGCACTTGCTAAAAACAGACCTTCCTCTGATGAAATAGTCATTTGTCATATTTTTATGTCACAGAATACACCACAACTACTGTTTTTGAAATTAATAAACTAAATAGATACTTGAGTGCCTTCTTTAATTTTGCTATGGAGGTTAAGCCTGGAAATTGGCTTATTTCAGAACTTTGATAGAGCTCCAAATTTGGACTAGATTCATTTCATCACTTGGCTTATTTAGGGCAAAATAAATCACATTGTGGAAAATATCCCAAATCATCCATTATACCTGTAACCTTAGCAATAGTCACTTCCTTTGTATATTTTGGGCTGTTTCCTTGGTGAGTAGTCTGTAGTCTTAGTTCCTCTTCTTTTATTTTCAAATCTTTATTTTCTGTTTGCATTTTTAATAGCTCTCCTGTCTGCTTCTAGTTGCAAGTTATTTTTATTCATATACTCCTTACTTTTTTTTCTTGTTTTCCACTTGCCATATCTTATAGTTTGGGGTATGTTTCAAGAGAAAGTCCTATATTCACCAGTTCTTCAAAGAACATAAATTGAGAACATGCTTTATTATGGAAAATTATTCTGTAGAACCTCCATCTAAAGATAAAATATCAAAGGAGAACCAGGCCTGAAAACTTGCCATCCACAGCTTGCGTACAAATTCACAAGCGCTGAGTCTAGGGCACAATCTTCCTGATACCCTGTGATGGCTGTATTTCAGCTTGAACTACAAGGATACTTTCTATTGCTGTATTAAATTAACATGTCACAATAATATATAAGCCTATATTTAATTTTATCCTCTTTCTTATTACCTGTTTTCTCTTGGGGAGGATAATGCCTATATGATTATCACTAACAGTGTCCATCGTCTGGGCTTTAGGAGATCAATATTGGAGGAACTATTAAGATCCCCATATTGTATTATATATATAGTATATTGCCAATACTTGACTTAAACAGATCTCAAATCTAGCTGTACATCTTTTACTCTGTGAGAGAAGAGGATTACATTTTATAACTTCTGATTGTCTTCACATCCTCCCTCTTTATGTCCTTTTAAAGATATTCAGTGATCATAAGCTTTTATCTTTTTTACTTCAGAGTAATGTGGAAGTTGATTATCATGTAAATTGTTCTCACTGCTTTCCCTTATTTCCTGTCTTTCAGTTTTGCAATATTATTTTAGGACTCTTGGCCTGAGCATATCTTCAGTGAATAAACTGCCCCATACATGAAAAGTTGCCTTTGATTTGCAAGTATTGAAGTTTGAGCTAGAAAAGTTTATTTCCGACCTGTTAACTGGATATCCCCTCAGGTGGCATGGCTGGGGAAAGTGATTTTTCCCTATTCCTTTTCTTCCTTACAGCCTCCAGCATCACCTTCCAGGAGGTTCTGGAGTGTTCTCCAACCCTGTTGTGTAATTTGCTGAGGACAAAGAGGCTGCTTGGGAACTGGACATTGATAGATGGGCTCCTTTCCTTCTACCTCAAGAGGGAGCTTGGTTTGCATAATTCTGGATCCATTCCTTTTTCCTATTTGGGTAATTTCCTATATCCCTTTCCAAACAATTTATATCAATACAGTTGTCTTTTTTCACTGCACCAGCACTGTGAGATGGGGAAAAGAATCACTCCAAGAGAGCAATCAAACCAACCGTGGGGGCGCAAAATATTGAATTAAAATTTAAGCAGCTTTGAAATATAAGGCAACCTCATTAATCAGATCACAAAAATAATTTTCACAAAATGAAAACTAACATTGGAACGAAGAATACTATGTTATATCTATCATTTCTGACAATCAGTGATACAAGAAGTAATTTTGGAGGTTTGAGCCTAAGTTTTAGAAAGTATCAAATTGAGGTGAAGTCTTGCTGATTTCATGATTATGGTTCATTGCAGTCAGTCAGAGGTTTAGACTGAATTTGGCATTTTTATTCACTTATTAAGTCCTTCCTAAGGACCTGGAATAGACAGACATTGTTGTTTGATGGTGTTAAAGGTATTGTTGTAGGATATAAACTGTTCCAAATAAAGCAATTGACTGAAGGTGATTTTGTCAAAGCTGATGGTGCTCAAGTGATTCTCCAGATGTTTTGGGATTGCATCCAGAGCACCTAATCTGTATTATTGATACTATCTTTGCTTTCTTTTGTCAGTGTCATTCTACTTCTATTTGCAGATCTTTGTATTTTGTGATTTTCTCCAGTTTTTTTCCTTTTATTCTGCTGTCCCCAAGTACTGCAAAGTCCATTATTTAGGCTTTTTAGCCTTTCTTATCAACAATTGTTAAATCCAGAGTGTTCTGCGGCAGGTGCTTTGTTTGAATTCTAAAGTACCGGAGCATTTTAGCTTTTTTATTTTCTATTACTCTATCATGGCCCCACCAGTTCTTCTGATTTACAAATTCACCATTGTTGCTACTTTGTCATGCTATTGTTTGTAGTCAGTCTGAGGCAGAGGTTCTTCCTCGGCAAGGAAGCTGAAGAAATAGTGGAATACTTAGTTAGGAGCTGCAAGATGATTGTACAAACTGAGCATAAACAGTGGCATGAAAGGGTAGCAACAATGGTGCACTGGAAAATTTGCAAGAAATACCATTTGCCTGCAAGCAATAGCCAATGGGATATTATTATCATCATATTTTATTGATTTACTTATGCTCTTTGCATAGCCACCCATTTCACAAAAAAACTGATTCCAGGTGGTACACAATAAAAATAACTGCAAAATCAAAATATAAAAAACAATATTAAAACAATTGCAAATAACAAGTTAGTAGAGAAAAACTGATGTTAAAACAGTGCAGCATTTTATTAGATCACCATTTCCTTGAGATCTCCAAGCCTGCTGACACAGCTATGTTTTGAGGAACTTTCAGAAAGCTTGAGATTCTGTTTGAAGACGTCTCCGATGATATGCTTTTTGGAGGCTTCTTTTGTGACTTTTGGAGGAGATAGGATCATTGTGTACCTCTAGGGGTTATATATTGTTCTTCAGCAGTATTACAATTCACTGATAAAAGCATCTTTGATTCTTTGCAACATTTTCCTTCCACCTTTCTCTTTGACTAGGCTCAGGAGGAAAGTACTTCCAGATCAGTGACATGCGGTGAGCTTCATGGTCGGTGAGGCAAGCGCGAAAGCCCTGCCGAAGCCCTGGCGCTGCGTCTGCTATAGTGCGGGACTGGGACCCACTCTATGGCAGACGTGGCGCCGGGACTTTAAAGCCCTGCTGCCAGGGCCCTGCCACCACTTTAAAGCCCTGCTGCCCAGGCTTTAAAGTGGCGGCAGGGCCCCGGCGGCGTCCGCCATAGAGCGGGAGTGGGTCCCACTCTATGGAGGACGGTGCCGGGACTTTAAAGTTCTGCCGTAGGGCCCCAGTGCCGTCTGCCATAGAGCGGGACCCGCTCCCGCTCTATGGTGGACGCAGCCGGGGCCCTGCCGCCACTTTAAAGCCCAGGCGGCAAAGCTTTAAAGTGGCGGCAGGGCCCCGGTGGCAGGACTTTAAAGTCCCGGATCGCTGGATAATTGGGTGGTTTTTTTTAATTAAACAAACGCCTTTTTAGCACATCACCTCCTTGCTTAGAATAGAGCATTCACCCTGTTAAAATTATCTCGACACACACCAAACCATTTCACCAAATACGATCAATTTTATTGAGAAAACACCAGCTGGAAGGTCTGTGTATGTGGGCCTGCTATTTTTTTTTAAAAAAGCAATTGTCCTGACCCTTTCTATTTGAAATAGACGATACCTCACTGAGCATGTCCGGCTGCTGCGGGGAAGACTGCTCCTACGAGATCCTCAGCCGGAGGACCAAATTTGGGGAGAGCCAGCAGGCTCACTTGGGCACTCTGTGGGGAGGCTGCTGCCATTGAGGTGCTCCTTCCGCGCCCTCCGAAATAACCTGCCCAATGTAAGCGTGCCTTCCTCGTGGCTCCTCTTGACCAACACACAATTTCTTTTTCCATAATCGCTCAACTTCAAACCTGCAAGGCATGATTTGTTGCTCCCAGATCAGGAGGCGGGAGAATCACGTGCCTCCTTTGCATAAGTAATTTTTCATCTTTAACCCTTGCTTAACTCTGAGCTAGGGTTAAAAGGCAAAAAATTCCTTATGCAAAGGAGGCCCATAGTTCTCTCGCCTCCCCCTACAGTTAACACTAAGCAGACTCAGAGTCACTGTGACTCTGGAGTCTTGCAGCAACTACCTTGGCCTTTTTAATTATTTTAAAAATTCTTTTCTTTTCCTCATGACACTGGTGAGGCCCCGCCTCCCCTGACTGCACATCCCTGTTCCAGATAGAACATTTTTAAAATCACTTTCTTCCTTTTCTGCTTTGATGAACAAGCCAATGGTCAGTAATTACCCCTCCGCAGGTTAATCTTCAATAATCTTCACTGCCCATTTACACTGCCTTATTTTAAAAAGTTGCTCAGCCATGTAGTTGCACATGTATTCATTAGATATTTTTGAAGGAACATGAAACGCCATCTTCTATTTGAAGCAAACAAACATACACTGGTTATAAATGAGTAAATGAAAAGTAGGCAGATTTCTCTTTTTACTGCGGCACTACATTTGTGGCTTATGGAATGTGTTTCCATGATTCAGAAATGATAATCCATATTTTACTTTCCAAGCACTCCCTGATTTATCTGAAACAATAATGATTGTGGAGTTTTTGTGTCTGTGTGTTCTTGGTGGAAAAGAGAGGAGCGGTTGCATAGGATTGTATTATAAATTCAGTGGACACTGGCATTGTATTGATTAATGTGTGACCAACAATCAAGAGTATAAATATTACTAGTATAACAATGGTGTTTATTCAATTTACCTTTGAAAATTAAAAAAGATAGTGATAACAGACTTTATAAAGATTATAACTGTCACATAAAAAAGTAGGAAGAGTTTGCGCAATCAATTTAAAAACAGAGTCACAGACTCTAGAGGGCAGACAAAGATTGGAAATCAGAAACAGCGACCAAGGATTGAGTTAAAGTTGCAAATGGTGGCAGGTAATAGGAAGAAAAAATGAAGAAGAACTTGCTGTTTTAAAGCAAGTTCCTTTATGTCCATTAGCAATGTTTATTTAGTGCCATAGGTTAAATTAAAAGGGTAAATTTTGAGAATTGTATTATGCAGATGAGAAATATGAAAGCTATGGAGTTCTATTAATTGTGAAGGGCCTACAATGCCATCAAGAGTCACTGGATGGCAGTGTGTGACCATAGCATTAGCAAGTTCTATTACTAAAACTGAAAACTTAAAAAAATATGTGTGTCTTATCGCTTGGCTCCCACTCACCCAGTGGTGGGATTCAGCCAGTCCGCACCACTGCGGGAGAACCGGTTGTTAAGTTTCTGAGCAGTTTGGTGAACTGCCTGTTGGAAGAAATCATTAGGGCAGAAAACCAGTGGTTAAATTATTTGAATCCCACCATTGCACTCACCCCATATTCTACCTCTTGACTTGTAGTTGTTGTGTGATTGAATGGACTTTAAATACAGACAGTTTTACAGTGATTCTCCAGTAATGGCTTGCACTTCAGGATAAAAACAGCTGCATAAGAAAGTTCTGATAGGTTTACACAGAAATTTTCCAAACAAGAGGCATGAAGGAAGAATATTCTTTAGATGCGTAATTGAAGGAACAAACTAAAACACGTTTAATTAAGCTACACAAGGATAATGTGGGGAACTGACAGAACTTGCGTAATTTCCACGGCTTATCAAAATTAACATCAATTGTAAGGAGGGGAAGCGCTAAATAAAATTTCCTGGAAGCATAATAGGGCATTCACCTAATTGGGTGGGTGACAGGAAGTGTCCCGGGTTCAGTGGGGAATTCCTCATTTGTGCATGGAAGTTGCACTTTAGGTAGGCTGGCTTGAAAGAAATCCCCCCTGGATTTCTATAGGAAAGGATTTGCGAGCTCTGCTAAAACGGGCTCTGCTTTTCTCTAGTAAAGCTCTATGTAAAATTCCTCATTTATTTCCGAAAGATACTTTGAAAGAAGAATGTGCTCGCCTGAAGTTTGCTTACAAAAAGGCCTATTTGATTTTACTCTATTCTTCGATTTATATGGCCGCCCAATTCAAAGCAACCATGGGCAGCATACAACATACTTAAAATGAAAACAAAAACATCAGACCTCAGAAACAAACAACTAGAAACGGGACCATAATTCAATCCAGAAAGCATCTCTTAAAAACAGAGTCAGACTCAACAGCTAGGCTCAATGCCTGTGGGAACAGCCAAAAGTTCAGTGGTTTTGAAAAGGCCAATCAGATTGGGTCAGTCTGGATTCAACAAGTCAATCATCCTGATTTAAAATGCAGGTAAGGAATATCAGTTCTGCTTGAGGAAATTCTGTCCTTTTCAGAACTAAAAATGAAAAGCCCTTGGTACCAGAAGTCCCTAGAAACCCCCAGCCTTGGCGCAATGGTTAAGGTATCACCTGCTATTTTGACATTGTTGGCCCCCTTGTAAAGAATTATCAAAGATTTTGACTTGGAATAGGGTGAGTTCCTTTGCACCTGACACTTTACCCAGGAATTTGGTCTTGGATGAAGCTCTTAAAAAGGAAGCGCTCATAAGTTTAAAATAGAAGCCTTTTTGAAACTTCCATCCTAGCTTGGTCAAAACTGAAGGTGGGACTGAGATGACTGATCATCACACCTTGAAGACCATTTTTAAAATTTATATCAAGTACCTTGTTGATCAGAAAGGTCGGTAGTTCAGTGGTTTGAATCCCTAGCGCCACATAACGGAGTGAGCTCCCATTACTTGTCCCAACTTCTGCCAACCTAGCAGTTCGAAAACATGTAAAAATGCAAGTAGAAAAATAGGAACTACCTTGGTGGGAAGGTAACAGCATTCCACCACAAAGATGTCTTCAGACAGTGCTGGCTCTTTGGTTTTGAAACAGAGATGAGCACCACCCCCTAGAGTCAGGAATGACTAGCACATATATGCAAGGGGAACCTTTTCCTTGAGGTTGTCCTTGTGGGTCCTTCTTTGTCCAGACAGGAAAAGCACAAATGTTGAGCATACAGCTAAGTCAGGAGGATAAAGGGATTTTGGTGGGAAATTAGTAGCCATCCTGACTTGGTTCATGCATTATACATAATCTAATAAATATGTTTGTGTGTACATTGGCCTAGCATAGGGTGGGATACTATCTGTAGAGTTTCTGAGCCATATTTCTTCCTCAGACTGGCTTTACACATCGCCATGAACCAAAGCCAAGTTATCTTTTTAGAGAAAAAATCTGTATTTTTTCCTATAAGTGCTCGTTCAATATGATGAAAGAAAAATTGCTTTTGTTTTAAAAGACAAAAAAAAATGCCACAGTGTAAAATGTGATATTCTTGGTCTTATTGAGTTATAAAGCTGGCCAAAAATATCTTTACCTTTCACGGTGTACTCCTCTCTCCAGCAGGGCGGCATCATCAGAAAATTTCTCTGCCCCCTCTGGATTATTTTTGTTGGGAAAAGGGAGGGGTCTTCAGGACTGTAGAAAATATCAGAACCAAATGTAGCACTCTCTACTCTCTCCAACAGTGAAAGTCACCACCATGAGAAATTCCAAATATCTGAGTCCCCTGTGAAGAAGGCAGAAAAACAGAAGCCCCTTTCACAAGGGAATACAATTTTTTGGGAGGAACTACAAGACGGCTGAAGGAAAAAGGCTGAGGTAGCATGTCGGGGAATGGGGGTAAAGCAAGTAGATGCTCCCAGGATGGCCCACAAACCATTTAACAAAGATCCTTCAGGACGGAGGGGTTATAAGTACGGGGGTGGGTAGGTGGTGGTAGATAGAAGATGTGGCATCCCAGGCCAAGCGAACGGTGGAGTTATGGGTACACCGGGAAGTGTCAGCCTGCAGAGATATGAGCACAGTGGGCCTGGCTGTATTGTAAAGCCAGAGAGGCCCCACAGCAGCCGGCAGCAGCTTAGTAAGAGGCCTGGTGTTTGGTCTGTTCCACATCAATGGGGCGTCCAGCTGTGGCTGAGGATGAAAGAGAAAGAGAGGATTAAAGGCTCCCAGGGCCGTTTCTAACCCGCCTAAGACTTACTGACGGGGCAGTGTGTAGCTTCAAGAAGCCTTCTTCATATGGAAAATATTAGGAAGCAAGCGAAAAAGAGTTTCTATCCAAACAGGGCTGATGTTTGCTCTGAAGAGCCCTAGAAACTCAGTATCAGTTGGATCCAAGTCAAAAAGGCATATGTTGAGACCAATTCCCATTGCAGCCCAAGAGAAAGATTACATATTCAGTGAATTTATGTTCACATTTATTAGGGAGAAAAGGTGGATTTGCAGCCTGAGGCTTAAATCAGCATTTCCTTCAGAATGATCTGTAGCGTGAATATAACATCAAGATGGAATCAAGATTCATTATTTATTTTTCAAGATTCTAGCCCACATGAACAACATCATCCGTGTCATGGAAATCCCTCGAGAGGCACCCAAAGTCATCTTTTATGTCTTATGTGGAAAAGATCTGCGTCTCAATGATTTCTCCGTGCCTTGTTTCCAAAGATGCACGCCGGGATCACAGCCTTTGAAATGTCACGGGAATCGCATGATTTGTGTGAAAATATGACCAGGAAACTTGATGTGGAGGTAGACAAAAAGCCTGCCTGATAATGAATGGCAGAGAAGGAATATACAGAGGCAGGATGAACGGGTGGGTGGGAAACGAATATAAATAGGGAACCAGTGAATGGGTCAGGGAAGAGGGAAAGAGGGGCTGGAAGGCAGAGGCTGGGGTAGCAAGGGAAGAGCTGCCTGCTTCGCAGTTGTGTTATTAAGGAGGTCACTAGGTGAGAGGGCCAGGCCTACAGGAATTGAGGCCCATGCTGCTGCAGGATGTTTGTTATTGGCAACAAATTGCTAACAGAAGTGAGAATCATTGTGCTCCGGGGAAGGGAGGAGGAGGCTGACTCTTGCAAAGCGGGTTTGAAGAGCACAGAGCAGGTTTTCCCCCTCCCCCTTAGGAACCAGCATGCAGCCCATAGGTTAAAGTTGAGAATAAATAATCTACAAAGCTAGGGTTTCCTATCTGCTGTTTTGGCTGCAGCAATCCGACTCCTGTCCCTTCCTCCTCTCTCTCCACCCTCTCCCCTGTCCACTCTCCCCCCCTCGTCCTCTGTCCTTCCTCTCCCTCTCCAGAAGTTGTTGATGCTCCAACACTTGAGGTTTTTAAGAAAAGATTGGACAGCCCTTTGTCTGAGATAATTTCCTCCCTAAGCAGGGAGTTGGACTAGAAGACCTCCAAGGTCCCTTCCAACTCTGTAATTCTGTTATTCCCCTTTCCCCTCTCTCCTCCCCTCACCACTCATTTTGTTTCAGACACTTTTACTTTTTCCTCTCCCATTTATTTTGCTCTTCCTTAATTTTATTTTGCCATCATAGCATTTATTCTGTCTTATAAAAAAATGCTTCCCTTTCCCAAATATCCGGCTCTTAGCCTATCCACAAATGAGTGTGTGAATTTTCTCACATCTACATTTATGAACTGATACAGAAGTCTTCACATATTTGTTGCCTGATCTTGCAATTGTGATCTCTCTGGCTGCTCGTACAAAATAAGCCAAAACAATCAAAACACACTTGAGCACTATGGTTTACCTTTTTCTTATATTGGAGAGATCTTTGTACCATAGCACTTGACACCTGGAAGGCGATTTATCAATCAGGAGATTTATTAGTACACCTATTCTATTTAGCCTGCTACATAGCAGCATCTAACTATCCTTCGTTGATCAAACAAACAAACAAGAAATTCATACCTAGTTAGTGCTTGGAAGAAAGCTGGCCAAAATATTCCATGGTCGTCAATTAAACTTGAAAATTGAATAAACATCCCTGAAAGCTGTGACAAATTGCTGTACCTTTACTTTTAGATCCTGCTTGTGAAAAAAAAAGAGAAAATAATAGACATTCCAACAAATAAGCACTCTGAAATGGTGTCTGCTTTGGGAGATTTTAAGTAAAGTCAAGAATAACTAAAACACAACATTTTATGATACTAAGAATACAGGCATTTCAACTGTGATACAAGATTTGTTGCTGATAAACTAGAGATGGACCTTTAATTTAGCAATCCCTCAATTAGATCTAACTTTGCTGGGAAACAATAGGCTGTTCCAATTTCTTGATCTCAGTCTTCCAACAGGGGAAAAAATACTGCTTAGAATTATTGCAAAGTTTGCTGAGATAGTGTACAATCTTAAAGAAGTTTATCCAGGAATAAATCCCATGGATTTTAGTGTGACTTAATCCCAAACGTCTATGTACTTCTGGATAGACATATAACTTCTTTGTGAATGTGCATAGGGCTGCAGCTCAAGATCACTAAATATTAAGTATTTAGTGAGATAAGTAAATGGGGTATATTCACCTGCATACTCATACAAGAACCAGCAATACAATTGGAAGAGGATTTCTTGGGAGGCATGTGATTCATGAAAGAAATAGTCTCACGAGGATTTATCTTTTCTCTTCATTTTATATACAGTTCCTTTAAGAGTAAAATCATGCAGCAAACTAAAAGTCATAGGTTGTACAGCAGAAAAATGCTGCAGTTCTCTTCAGTTAACCAGTGGAACTCCTTGCCATCACTTGTTAAGAAAGTTCTTATCCAAAGATTACACTTCCCAATAACATTCTCACTTTAGGTCCACTGTTGACCTACAGAGGTGCAGGGTGTGCTTTCATCTACCTCTTCTGAAGGTTTCTTAAAGTTTTGCCCCTATCCCAGAGACAGCTGTATAGACATCTCTTTGTGCCCCCATCTTGGAAATCCGTCTCTCTTCTAATCCACTCCCTGGGTAGTCCATGTGGATGAAGGTCTGCTGAGCTGCTGTCTGAGTTGCTTAGTTAAGAACAATAAACAAATGCCTAAATGGAAGATTATTCTTTTAAACCTGACTTCTGCTGCCTGCAAACAGTCCTGAAGCGCCCACCTCCTGTCCCGCTGCAGCCCCTGGCTTCATGCCTCGCTTGAAATCTGATCTCCTTTGCTTTGGAACAGCCAAGTTGCTTGGCCTCTGCATGCACCTTAGCCCCTGACCCTGTCTAGGCCCTCCTGTCCTTTTTCTGACACATGCCAGGGCAAATATTCACCCAAATGCACTTACTACTTGCACATTCTCCAGTAAACTTGCTTAGTCACATTACATTCACCCACACTTAGCGGAGTTTGGATTTTGCTTCTTGGACATGAATCACTAAGAAAGGCAACACTGCCCCCCTCCCTTCTGCCCCCATCAGAGACATGCCATTCGTATGCACATTGGTTAGGAAGATGCAAATGGGCTTCCTAATGTGTATCTCTATTCTGTCTGTGCCACAGTCTCATTTATTTATTTGGAGGATTTTTAATTCTGCCTTGAAGACCGTAGTTGTTGTCCAAATGGCTAGGTTCAATTAAAAAAAGACAAACAAGTCCATAAAACTTGGACAAGACAGGAGATCAGTTCTTTAATGCCAGAAGGATATCCGTAAAGAATAAGCCTGACATTTACTCTACTTCTGGCTGGGTTGATCTCTTGCTGAAATTGGGGGCTCCTGATCTTTTGGCCAAAGGGCGAGTTGACAGTGTGCTCAACTCTTGGCAGGATATGTTTGTTTTTCAGGGTGGACGCAATGATTAGCTTCTGGTCAGCATAAGGGACAAAAATGATCTCTTTGTTTTCATGTTCCTCCTAGGAGGAAGGAGATCCTGTTCCTTAGTGTTCTTTGGTTCCCGGCTGATAGAGGAGGCCAGAATGTGCTTCCCTTCAGCACTCCTGTGACATTTACCAAACTTTTGAATGCCCTGCTAATTATCACATCCAGATTCCATTTGCACCATTTGCTGGGTCATCCAGCAACATCTATTGAAAAGAGTGAGACCCAGGAACAGCTTCAGTAAGCATAGCGCAACATTGTCCCTGGGTAAATAGGAAACTGAAATAATCTTTCCCAGGTGCTTGTCTGGCTCTTGTATTCCGATATCCCAACAGGCCATAAAGAACTGAAACATAAAATAATGAGCCAGGTGGTATATGATGTTATGCATATAGGCATCATGACTACACTTGGCCAGTGATTCCATGTGTTGAAAAGGATGGTCAGGTGTGGTACACATGTGGCCATTGCAATCTTTTTAATCCCCAAAGGCAAGCAGCAAATGGAACAGGATGGCTTCTCTTTGGGACGAGAATACCAGAGGAAAACGCTTACCCAGAAAAATCTGATTTCTTGCACTAATCAGTGAAAATCCTATTCATGTTTTAATTCATATCTTTAGCCTTTGTGGTGTTATGCCAGAAGACTGGTGCTTGAAAATGGCTACAAGTAGCCAACCATACTGTGTGTCTCAAATTGGAAGCTATTCATTTATTTTCAAGATGGATCCTAACATTTCTACCATATACTGACTTCGTTTTCTTTGAAGACAATTGTGTGCTTCACAGCTGACGTTTAGATGCTCCTAGGAATCTTTTCACTATGTCTTTTTAAAGATGTAAATGCAGAAAATGGTTGGGTAGCAAAACAAAAGGACCAATCAGTCTTTCTCCTTCACTCCTGCAGTAACCCAGATAGTTCTGACTCTTAGTGTGATTCCAGCAAAAGGTTTTTGCATATCTGATAAAAACACTTGATAAGTGAGTTAAAATGCTGTCCATCAGTCCTTGATCAAGCAAGAAACTGTACTTGCATAGCATTTGCTGCCTCACTGCTGATCATTATCTTGGCACACTGGCACTGCTTTTATTTATACTTCATATATGTTAAGGAGAGTGACTGATGGATTTCCCCGACTTTCTTCTCTTCACTTTCACCAATGTCTCCTACTGGTGGAAAAGGAGTCTCTAATCACCTGTTTTTATTTGGTAACATATCCTACATAAGACGTAGCACTCAAGACTTTCTCTGTCTCCCACTAAAATCAGCATTAATTGAAGTGCAGCAAAGAAGGTGATAGTATCGCATCACACACCTTCTTTTACTACATGCTCAGAAAGGCATAGAAAGGGAAATCACACATTTGTTGCTCCATGTAGTCAAGCAACTGAATCACTTAAGTGTCTAAAGACATAGAAAAGAACATGAGAAACTGCTTCTTTCTATTAAAATGCTTTCTGATAAAGATTTGATTCTACTTTCAGTGTGGTGGTGGTGAGACTAGAAGTCATCTTCTATTTCAACTCATGAATTTCCATCAATGCTTTCAGTTTTGTTCTAAGGAAAGTTTCAGAAATGTTCTAAGGGGGAAAAAATCTGAATAATGTCCAATAAACAGCAATAATATCAGCAGCAAAGGTTGGACCTCTCTGGAATTACACACATTTAATCTATATATCTATATCTATATCTATATCTACATCTACATCTCTATATCTATATCTATATCTATATCTATATCTATATCTATATCTATATCTATATATCTATATCTATATCTATATCTATATCTATATCTATCTATATCTATATCTATATCTATATCTATATCTATATCTATATCTCTATCTCTATCTCTATCTCTATCTCTATCTCTATATCTATATCTATAGCTATAGCTATATCTATATCTATATCTAGATAGATATAGATATAGATATAGATAGAAGAGAGAGAGAGAGAAAGAGAGAGAGAGAGAGAGAGAGAGAGAGAGAGAGAGAGAGAGAGAGAGATGGATGCTGACCATTCTGGCTGACAACTCTGGGAATTAAAAGTCTATAGAGATTCTCAGTTATCCAAATCATGGTTGACCCAAAGGTGCTTTTTCAAGAGGCAACTGGACTTTCTGTTTTTTCTTTGAAGATGTTTTGTTTCTCATCCAAGAAGCTTCTTCAGCTCCTTCCATTCGCCACCATACATTCAGAGCTGAAGAAGCTTCTTGGATGTGAAGCAAAGCATCTTTAAACTTTTAGAATATGGAGTGCACCAGGTCTGGCCTAGGTATTAACACAGGAGTTGTCCATACCAATCTCTTGAGTGGCTGCTCCCTCAAAATGCTCAGGACCACAACACTGAAAGAGATGGTGGGGATTCATAGCAAAGATTCTGAGGGCCTTCACGTGGCCATAAGCCCTGCAGATATGTGGTCATCCATGTCATGACAAGAGAGGCTGCTTGTTGAACCTTCCACTTGCTCTTCTTCCCTGTCTATTGCTGGGCACAATCCAATTCTGCAGCAGGAGTTGGGGAAGAGAGTGGATTAAAGGATTGACAGAGGAATGTCAGTGATTCAGCATCTCTCTGTTTGGCAAAGCAGACTTTGGGGAAAGCCATAACATCATGCTTAACAATCAGCATGCTACTGAACAGAAAGGATGACAGATTTTACAATTGGTTGCATGAAGCCCAGACCAATTAATTTTGTGCATCATAACCATTACTTTTCATCCACTGCAGAAAGATTTCTTAAAGTTTATCTGCAGATCTGTGCAGAAGGAAGAAGAAGCAACTCTTGCATTAAACATGCACAGAAGTAATGTCTAGTGTAAGTCATATGTTGCATAGGTGCTCAGCAGGGTATAAAAATAAGCAGACATTTATTTAAGATGAAGATGCCGAATTTTAAGGGTGGGGGGGAGGCAGCATCAGTTGTGAATTTCTATCTTGAAATACAACCGAAACTAGCATTTACCCGTCAAGGGGAAAGCATGCAAGTCAGTTCATTCTGCACTGACAGTTGCGTTTTCACCTGGCGTGGTTTCGGTTTTACATCTTGATTCACACCCGCAATAAAAATGGGGCGAATTGAATAAATTGCCACAGAATGCCCTAGTACCCCAAAAGTGTATGATGAGCTGGCCACGGCGATCCGACGTGCCCTGAAGTGATATGAGAGGTGGGGGGGGGGGAATCAAATCAGGCTGTTATAAGTTTTGCTCCTGCCGGGCGTTTAGCAGAGTCTTATTGCAAGGTGGAAGGAGAAAAGCTTGTGTCAGCTGGGGGAGGGGGCGAGAGAAAGAAAGAAGCCCAACTACTCCTTAGGAACGCTCTGCTTGATTATTTAACTCTTTATTTTGTGTTCCCGGGATTTTCTGCTCTCCCACTCACCCCCCCCCCCCATATCCCGGCGCAAAACTGTCCAAGGAGTCACCTAATCAAAGTAAAACCAAATCAGATCGTTCCCGACCCAGCCTCTACTTAGATGTAGAAAAACTCCAAATCCCCCCAAATCCAGGCGGGGTGGGTGCTGGGAGGACTTTTTCCAGGCGGATCCCAGCGACCGGGACGCAGACAATAGCTGTGGCTTCCGCGGTTTTAGCGCTTGGATTGCCACCGATCCGTTTTCGCGCCCGCGTTTCTCTCTCTCTCTCTCTCTCCTCTTCCTTCGGGCTAGCTAGGGGTCCTTTGCCGGCTCTCGGATTGCCCAGATGGTTTATTTTTTTCTCCTTTCACTGAAAGAAGGGAAGGGAAGAGAATCGAGAAGGAAAGAGTGTTTCGGAAAGGGCCCGTCTCTTTCCTACCTCGCTTTCGCAGATCGTTCCCCGCTTCCCCCCTCCCTTTTTTTTTTTGCTATTTGAAATGTTTCCCACAAAACAAGACACAGACCCACAGGGATCATGTCTGAGGGGATGATGGTTTCTGGGAATATTAGAGGGGGGCGGGAAACCGTTTCGAAAGGACCCCCCACCTGCCGGAGCTGGCAGCTGACAGGGGCTCCCGCTTTCCTCGCTTCCCGCTCGTCGGTACGCTTTTGCGCGCTCGCCGTTTGGCCGGAGCGTTCCCCGTCCTTTTATTGCACATCCTGACAAGGAAAACGTTCTTCCCGCGTCTTTGAACATCTTGTTCCACGGAAAAGTTTTGTTTTCCCCTCACTATTTGGAAAAGCGGAATGAATGAGATTCTACCGTTGTTTCTTTCTTTTTTTATCTTTAGGAGGAAAATTGTACGTGGGCGATCCTTAATTCTAAATCCGTTTTTTTCCCTCTCTCTCTTTTTAATTGTTTTAAAACGCTCCCGCATGAGGGAAAGAAATTGTCCTACTTCTTTGGCACATCTTTAACCTTTCCAGTATCATATACATACATACATACATACATACATACATACATACATACATACATACATACATACATACATACATACATACATACATACATACATACATACATATATATATATATATATATATATATATATATATATATATATAAAATACATTTTTAAACAGGGAGGTTTTGACAGGTCAGTTTCAAACCCTCCAACCCCCACCCCTCCCCAATCATCTTATGCGGTATTGGAATAAGACAATTTTGCCGCTTGGATTTTTTTGACAGTTAAATTGCAATGTAGGCAGAGAACGGAATAGGGATCCTGTCTCTTTAACTCTGTAACTAGACAAAGACTTTTTCCCCTTTGAGAGCTGAGCCCGGGATCAGAACTGTCAGATGATCTTCCAGCACTTGGGAGAGTTTGCAGAGTCATAATTATATCTTTTAACCTGTCTTGCTCTTTGCAAAAGAAAGGTCCTATTATATTGAAATGAGATTATTAGCCATCAAATACTTTCTTTCTTGGGATTCTTCCCTATTTTTTTAAAAAAAATTCAAATACCTTAACTACTTTGCAATTGAATTTTTATAAGATTTACTTTATACTAAATAAATGTTCTATTGTGGTTATTTAAAAATGTTTTAAATGGGTATTTTCAATATGCAAAAAAAAAATGGGAATGCTTGAAATGCTATCCATATAATTAAAGAAAAGGTAAGTTTTCAGAGCACAAGTTATGCGGGTCTCTCCCCCCCTTGTGATAAAACCATGGCAAAATGTTTTGCTTCCTGGGATCTCCTAAAAATCTGCTTTGCCATATGGTGTTCATCTTCCTTCCTTCTTTTTTGTTTTAGTTTAAGCCAAAATACAACATTATTAGAAAAAAACTAAATTAACTTAGGTGTTAGGAAAAAAGGAAAATACACAAAAGTAAAATAAAATACAAATTACAAATTTAAATGCATGTTTTGTGAAGATGGCACATGGAAGACATCAAACACAAAGAAATACAAATAGTAGTACTAATAATATTCATATTATTGAAAATAACGACTTAGGCCAATAAATATGGGACCAGAACACTGAATTTAGTTTATCCTAAACATGAATAGTTTTGCTATTTGATGAACATTTTGTTTATAGTCCCTGTTGTTTTAAGCACTGGGCCGCCTTAAAAAGGAACCTAAACAGTCTTATAGATGTCCAATTGAATCCAGTTGATCCTATTGTTAAAAAGCATAATGTGGTTTGGTTTTGTGAAGGAGGGGAAGATTTCCAACTGTATAAGAATTAATCATCAGTTTTCGTTACATTGTGGTTAAATCATATCCCTCCAGGACTCTGTAATGTCTATTCTAGAGCCTCCAGGGTCTATCTGCTCTGTTATTTTGAGGGTGAGATGAAGTATAGTACCCATGTCCCTTACCTTCTATTTTCCTTCCCAAAGGCTCCTAAACATACATGTTGCCGCTGACACTCTGTCAGTCCTTCATAACATCTCATGATCTCCACTATATGTCAGAATTCAGAACAGCACAAGATTCAGAGAGCTGAGAAGGGAGCAATTTGCTGATCTATATTCGGCAGAAGTTGCATGACTGAAAGATTGGTTAGCAGATGTTTTTAATTATTAGCTACTCTGATGGAAATCCTTTCAAGCTTGAACGGAGGGTTATAAGTAAGTATGCAAAGAAGGAATTATTCTAGATTTAGTCTGAGGATCATAGACATAAAATCTTGCTTAAAGTCAATTAAAATGATTTCATCCTTTCGTCTTCAGCTCAGAGACAGGACTTGGGTTGAAGGGGCCCAGTGCAAAATATGCAGCTGGGTAAAAAACTTCAGGGTGCTCCAATCTCAAATCCACCAATTTGTTCCTCCTTCTGGTACTTTCCCCTCACTTACCAGGCAGTATCACTGGTATTTTTTATCTCTTTTGTTAGCTTTCAAGAAAGTTTGGTTAGAGGGAAAATGAGCAGTCATCCCTAACATCTTCATTTTGTCACATGGCCACTGTAGGAAAAGAGCAAGGGGTCGAAGATGAACAGAAATCTTTTGGTTGGAACCCCCTCCCCCCATATTCATGATGCTTAACCTAGGGGTGCTTTGGCCTAAAGAGCCTTGGTCTCATGCTTGTCAATCAAACTCAATCTCGTTATTGTTTTAACTGGTGGATTAGATTTTACGCTGATTTCAAATGGTCCCTATAAACATTTTCATTACCTGTGTTTGTTTAGATTGCATTTAAGGGAAAGGAAAGAATGGGATGAGGAGAGAAACAGAGAGCAACCAGATGGAAAAGAGAGCATTCTTTATTTTCAATAGTTAGAAAACTGCATATGCGATTTTTGTTTCCTTATCTGAGCAACCAAATCAGCTTTGCTCTGCAGCTATTAACATTCAGAAGAATCTCCTTCTTTGCATTAGGTTACTCTGATAGAAATGGTTCCCATATGACATGTTAGAGTTGAAGTTAGATCCCACCATTTTAAGGTTGCCTTATGAAGTGCTTTCACTAAGTGTTCCTTTTGGTCTTCTTTTTTCACATGGCATAGTTAAGTATCTTAATAAAATGATTTTTTGGTTTTATATATTGAACCTGTTAAATATTTATTCAAAAGGACATCCAGAAAATAAAACTTGAATCACATTTGACTGGTGAAAAAGGCCAGATAGTCAGCACTCTTCATCATGCCTTCTCTTAGGACCAAAGTACCTCTAGTTTAGTTTAGTTTAGAATCGGGAATGACTAGCACATATATGCGAGGAGATCTTTACCTCTAGTAACATAGTGTTCATCTGGTCAAAGTTTGTGTGTTTGCTCTCAAGTTTCATAAATATGGAACCTTAGCAGGCTCAAATATAGGCTCTGTATGTCTTTATGTTCATTATTTCTTATGCCATTGAAATCCTCCATGCATTTTAAAGGAATGATAAATGGAAATTACTTAATTTGCCATTAAATCTTTTGTAGGAGTTGTATCTATGAAATGTGCCAGTATTTGCCTTCCATTCTAAATCGACATGAAGCTGCAGAATCTTGACTTTTATCAATGAAATGCTTGAGGTGTTAAATACAATGTAAAATAAGTTTGACTCTTTATTGTCTTGGAAGAATTCTCTTTTCATAATTGTGCTGATATGAATATCTGGGAAATATTTGTATAATAACGCTTGTGAACTAATATTTTGGCCAAGTAACTGAGGTTCAGACCACAACTATTTTTATTATACTGCAATCACTAGTCCAAAAACCATCATTGATGCATGTGTGCATAATTTCGTAGTTGAAATGAATAATGTAATTCTAGGGTGTATACATTAATAGATACGACATCATAAGTTGAGATATCAAGTGATTTCCCTTTAAACATATCCACGTTTAATTGTACCATAATTTAGCGGGTCTTTGTGTAATATATATATTCCATTCCTTTCCAGAGCCATGCACAGACATTTTGCACTTGCAACAATCTTCATGAAATGGATTATGAAAGATTTTTGCTGAAATAGATTCTGAAATTTGATCCATTCCTGGGGCTCATGGTAGTAGAGAACAAGAAGAGGAATATACATATTTTCTCCATGTTTTCTCTTCTTAGCACATAACCTCATGATTCTAATTAGTAGCAGTTATCAAAACACAACCCTATGGGTTTTTTTTAGATTTTTAAAGAGAGAGCTACAGGGAACGTGGCTGTAGATTAGGCAAAAAATCTGGGAGAGATTCAGATCTTTTTCTTATCCAATTAGCATTTGGCATCCTTAGACAATCTGTTGGATAAGAGACCCCACCACTGGTACCCACCTGGCTACCTGAGTTACCTAATTTTAATATTTATTTTATATTACAATATTTGAATTAAATATAAATGAATTAAAAGCTGTAATTGTACTTCAAAACAAAGTGCCAGCCTTCACAATCATATTTATTTGCAGGAATGTCTCTGCTGCCCAGATAGATCATGTAGGCATTCTCAGTGGGTGGTCTTGTGCTTTGCTAATGAGTTAACTCACCTTCCCAGAAGACAAAAAATGCTAGTGAAAAAGCAAATGTTCACCCGAGCTGTTGTGGCGCAGTGGTTAGAGTGCAGTACTGCAGATTCCTTCTGCTGCCTGCTGGCTGCCTGAAATTTGGCAGTTCGAATCTCACCTGGCTCAAGGTTGACTCAGCCTTCCATCCTTCCGAAGTTCTGATGTGGGTAAAATGTGGGCCCAGATTGTTGGGATCAATATGCTGACTCTGTATGCTGCTTAGAGAGGGCTGTAAAGCACTCTATAAGTCTAAATGATATTGCTATCCAGGGAGGCAGGGACAGTAACAGAGAAGAACCTTAACTACAGATCAACTGTGACATGTTCTAAACCACAGGTGTCAAACTCAATGACTGCGGGGTGCTTAGATCTGATCTGCAGGGCCACTCTGGAAACAGCCCATTTTCTCTATCACAGCTCTCGGGCCACCACAGGCACCCCTGACACGAGTGATGTATAGCTGGCCACCCGTACCCAGCCTCTGAAGGTCAAACACAAAACTGGTCCTCAATGAAATTGAGTTTGACACCCCTGTTCTAAACAGTTCAATCAGCTTACATAGGTGGTATACTTTTATTTCAGGACTTATTTGCCCTAGCTAAACCCACATTTGTTCTGATGCCTGTCCAATCTCTTCAGGGCTTTATGAGAAATGAAAATGGTACCGTCAATTCGCCCATCACTATCAGGGCCTGGTTAATTAGTGGAGCTCATGCTAAGTTTTCCCCCTGCCCCTTCTACCATATATCTATATATTGTCATTTCAGAGAGAGAGAGAGGGAGGGAGGGAGGGAGGGAGGGAGGGAGGGAGGGAGGGAGGGAGAGAATGGTATATTTTTAATGGATAGAACAGCAGCTAAAAGAAGTGCAGTTGAGTGGGGAAATTATGAGAGAAGATAGGACGAAATAGACATGCTGCTTATTAAAATTAAAAGATAGTCTAAACAATTTCTCTTCAAAAATCAGTGTAACAGGTATGGTGGCGCTCTTTATTTTTAGCAGTGGAATAGGAATAGTTCTGTTAAGAAGTAGTATCTTAATCCTTCCTTGACCTAAAATCTAAATCTTCTTCCTATCCCTTTTTTATTTCCCAGGTTTGGCTCATATTCTTCATTTTCATTTCCTGGTTTAATAACTTTTTCATAGTAATGCTATTTTAGTTAAGTGAACTCTAATTATTCTTCATATACACCAATATTATTGCAATGATAATTTGGACCTGAATCTTGTATGTTCCAGTTTTATTATCTTGTCTGCTTCCAAAGCAGAGCTTTTATCAAATTGTTCTATCTCCGTGGTAGACTTTCATATCGTCTTTGATCAAAAAAAATCAAAACGCCCTCAAATGCATAAGGAAAGCAACACCACCCACCAATTTGACCCGTGATGCACAGAGAAAAGAGGTGGGGCTTCAACCATGCAGTCACCACCACCATCTTGCCTTCCTTCCCACTAATACTTCTATTCTACTTCATTCATTTTTCTAGCACTTCCATAGTTTTCCTTCCCACGTAGCACCCATTCAGCAGAAGGCTGAACAGCAGAACAATGTTCTTTGATAGATAACATAGGAAACCATTTGTTACCATCCATATTATGAGCAGTCCATTAAAATACAGTGGCCCCATCGAGATAGGCCACTGGAGCAAAATTTCAGATCCCAATGCAGAACTAATTGGGGGGAGGGAATAGCCAAACATAGTGAGTTATCCTTCCAGAAAAGCACAAGACAAAGCTAGTGAAATGAATTATTTCCATTTCTATTACTACCAAGGCTCCTCCCCATTTCTCAGTACTATTATTAAATCTAGAGTCTAAAATTACCTAACTGCAGCATTCCGTGCCAGGATTTGTTCTCCCTTTTTCTGGAATGAATCTGAATGATTGTTCCTAGGTCGAATACAAAGCAAGAGTTGATCCATAGAATCAAATATCATGATTTACTGACACATTTGGAGCACTGAGTGTTAGCTATCCAAATGATTCCACTTCATTTCAGATTAGGCAATTTTACTTCTATTCCAGCCTCACCATGAAATTTCAATTCTGCACAGTAAACTTCACTTCTATTTATGTATAATGAATGCTGCTGAACAACTGCCAGAGTTGGCTATATTCCAGACATGGGTGAAATGATTCAGTACATGATTTGAAAAGTCCTTACCTTACATGGCTCATGGAAGTGTAACTAAGCTACTTGATGTAATTACTATTTTGCCTGAGCAAGGTTTGTAAAGATGAAGTGAAATTTTGCAGAAAACCAAGCCGAGAGAGTTGAGGTATGATTTAAAACATCTTTCTATATCTCATTTTTTAACATTTGTCTCAGAGACATCCTTATTTTTCACTGACAAATTTTAACAGTATTGATAATTAATTTACTACTTGCTCCCTGGCCCTCCAACATTCAAAATTGACAATGCTGAAAATCAAAATAGAATATGATTTTAAGGAGTTTCGTTTCCAAACTAAGGAATTGAGGCTCTTATGGATAACAGGTCAAACAATGATTTCATTCCAATTATAATCCTGAAAGTAATTAGTAGCCTGCTTTGCCAATTTCTGAATCAGCTGCTATATCTATGGCCTTAACACTAGCATGATCTGCAGACATCAATAAGTCAATGTTTATTCTCATGCTGCAAAAATGTTCAGCTCCCAATCTCTGTTTATTAAAAATTGTTCTTAAGGCACTTGGCTGCTTTTGTGGGGAGAAGAGGATCAGTTGCTAAACTTATAAATGTGGTCTGTTTTTGTAAAAAAAACCAACAACTTTGGTCTGTGTCAATTCTAATTGTGACCCAAGATGGTTTTCAGTGAATTAATAATCAATTTTGACTTTCTCTTGGATGGTTACTCATCTGATGACAGTGAAGAGATGCATTGATGCTGACAGCTTACTTGGTTACTCTGGCAGCGGCATGGAGCTGAGGGACACTTGCAGCTATTCCTTGAAGTCAGAGACATTTGCAGGTGTTTACACCTTCTCTTGAAGAAAGGAAAGCGAGAGATCCCGTGTGCCAAGGAAACAGTCTCTCCATGATTAAAAGAAGCAAACTTAGTTTTGACAGATTCCAGCTATAACCTTGGATGGCTGTAACCAATCGGAGTCTTTTATAGCTGTAGCCAACTTGAGTCAGAGCCTTTGAATATTAAACATGAAAAAAAATTATTTCCGCTCTTTCACATTGCTTGACATTTGAATACAAAGGTGGGAGAAAGTCAGAATCTTTCTGCTTTGGCTAAAAATAATGTCTGGACTCCACCTATTTTGAAAGTATGTTTTCACACCTCTAGTCAGAGCTGTGGTTAAATCTGTGGTAAAGCAGCTGATTTTAAGAATCCACTTTTGAGGCAGATCTGGCTGAGAACCGAGTTTCGGGCATCCTCCTCATGTGACATTCAACTGGCTCGGGCTCCCTACATAAACGAGATCTTCAGTCTTGTCACTCTTTCTGTCTTAATAATAAATTCTTACCTCTAAGATTTTTTTAAGATTGGTGAAAATGCAGCCAAAAAAAGAAACTAATGTCATTACAATCCACAGGAGAGACGAGAGTGAAAAACTCCAGAAGGAAAGTTGGTCATGACCACCATTCTTCAAAGTGAAACTGTAGTTCAAACTTTTCTCCTGACAGATTTTTTATTCTTTTTAGGGTCCGGTTAGTTTATCTTTTAATACAGTTATCCTGTACCTCCCCAAATGCTCACTCTCTCTCCCTCAACCCTCATCCCCATTTCTTGCAATAGCAGATGGGATGTTTCCTGTGGAATAAATGTTTGGAATGTGCCTGTGTTGTTTACAATATTGGCTGACAGTGAAAGGCGAGCGTAGCCAGTCGCAGCAGCAGAAGCAGCACCTGATGCTGAAGATGAAAATGTTTTCCATCACACAGACAGCACAACAGTGAGGTCAGGCACGAGGGATAAGTAGCAAAGTCTGCCTTGAGCCAGCTTGGAAAAAGACACAATAACAATGGGAGGGTGGAAAAAAAGCAAATAACATTTTTGTTTCATTCTCCCCTGAAACTTGTTATTGTAGCAGAAATTGGAAAACAATGATGACATTAGCAGCATTAAAAGAAAGCAAAGTGTAGAGCTCTTCAGTTTTCAAGCTGGAGGTGTGTCTCCCTCGGAATATAACAGGGAGAGCGAAAAGAATCTCTCTGGCCTTTCTTGTCTGAAGTGACCATCTGTGGAAACTCAGTTTATATGGGGAATTGTGTGTTGTTCCTCCCCAGAAGAGCAGCTTAGAATGCACAAAACCCCTTAAAAGGCTGATTTTTAAAAGGGCATATTTTTAATGAGAAAATATTTAGCCTCATTAGAAATATTTAAAATTATTTCCAGTTACAGTTATCTATGAAAAGTATTTCATCTTAAATAAGATGGGTTTTTATAGCTTTTATTTATTTTCTCTTTTGTAAAATCCTTTTTAAGCATTTTAGTTGAGGAGTATTAATAATGGAAAAATAGGGTATTATGAGATAGATTCTACTGCAGAGGACTCGATATCACTACATCTCTCTGTTCAAATTCACAATTATTTCTGTTTTATAACAAGAGTTAGTTCAAACATATATGTACAGGATTGTAATATTTTCTGAAACAACAAGAATGACAAAACAGTTGGCACATTCGTGTACAATATAGGGATGATCAAAAACTCCTCTTGTATCCCAGACAAAGGTATCCTTTGTATATATCCTAAGCATATATTCACAATTCCTTATTGTATGGAAGATTTATAATATTACATACGTATGTATTGTATATACCTACCTACCTACATGGTATTCACACAAATTCCAGATGCAAAAATGTCAGCGATATGTGGAAATCTCATTACCATGCCCATCCCAGAGGTGGGATTCACTTACCTTCCCTACTGGTTCCCAAATTGCTTCACTAGCCCACGCCTCGACTGCACATGCGCAATGCTTATGCATTACACCAGGGCAGGTGGGTGGAGCCTCCCTCAGCTATTGCTACCAGTTCGCCCAAGCTGGAGTGAACCAGCTGAATACCACCTCTGATTTGGGGGATATAGAATGGATTGTTTAAACTCTGCTCATGTGATTGTTCATTGCCTGAGCTATTTCCAGAGGAGGAAGAGCCAGGCAGTCTGATTCTCTAATCTACACTGATTATTTAGAATGCTTGCCCTCAGAACCCTATGCAGTTGGAAGACTAAGCTCTTACATTGAACACCATGAATTCTGTTAGGTTTGGAAAGGACTAAACTGGTTAAAATGGGGTCTGAATAGACTTTCTACATGTTAAACATAACATGTAAAAAATTGCAATGATTAGAATGTCTAATAAAATTTCACCAGAAATTGTTTTTAATAGCAATAGTAATAGCAGTTAGACTTATACACCGCTTCATAGGGCTTTCAGCCCTCTCTAAGCAGTTTACAGAGTCAGCATATCGCCCCCACAATCTGGGTCCTCATTTTACCCACCTCGGAAAGATGGAAGGCTGAGCCGGTGAGATTTGAACCGCTGAACTGCTGAACTAGCAGTCAGCTGAAGTGGCTTGCAGTACTGCACTCTACCCACTGCGCCACCTCAGCAGTGATTTCTACTAATGTATTTTTTCCTATATATTTTTATATTGATGCTCTATATTCTGACTCATCAGGCAATACATACGAAGATGAACAATCTTGTCTGCATCTACTGAGTCTGATACTTTGTTTCTTATTACTTCTGGGCCATATGTCAGTTTCTGTTAAGATTTTGCTCAAGATAAATAAAAATGGCAGACCTATATGGCTCCACCTGTTGGTTAAACATATCATGTTTTATTCCGGTCAAAATGATGTTAGTAAAATGAGCTTCTTACTGGCTACAGGGTGTTTAAATTAAAATTATATTATGTACATTATTATATCCATATTGTTATTACTACATCCATATTATTATGGACAAAGGAACAGAACCTTCTCAATCATTTTACAAGTCAGAGAGAAAATCGGGACTGTTGGTAGAGCAAGCACAGAAGTTGTGTATTCATTGGAGGTTGGATGGTCAACTTTCTGGCCACAAGACCAGTTGCTGTAGATGCTGGATGTGGGGTAACCCATTGGCATTGGGTAGAGCTAGCATTCCATTGTCTAGCTTTTTGATTGGCAGACTAACAGGAATGTGATTAGGATAGGAAGGAGTGGGCCTGGAGAGAATAATCTAAACTTTAGTTAGTTTCTCAAACTGTTGTTTGATGCAGAAGCACATTGCACTGAGGAAAGCAATTGGATTAATAATTGATATAGAAAGAGGTTCTTGGAAGTCACAGATTCTATATAAACATTCTCCAAAGGAAAAACCAAACAAACATAGGGGGAAAAAATCAATTGAGAGTTCTATTCTCTTTTGAGCACATTAGCTCTCTTGAAAAATCTCTAATGATGGGAAAAGGTAGAAGAAAAGAGAGGAAGATGATGAACAGTAGCAGCTCTAAATCAAACTCCGCTACAGTGGTGATGAATATGCTATTGGAAGATCTGAAGAATCAGATTGGGAACAGATCATCCTGAAGAATCTATATGGTCAGTGTTGACTTGATGAGATGTGATCAATAATCAATTATTGCAATTGGCAATAATACTGTATAAACAATTTTGAAGATTTTGAATAGGGACAAGCCTGTGTCATTTCATTTAAAAGCAGGTGGTAGAGAAGAAACCAGTGTTGGGATTCAGCCAGTTCGCACCTTTTCAGGAGAACCAGTTGTTAACTTTCTAAGCAGTTCGGACAACCGGTTGTTGGAAGAAATCTCCTTTTGTTTTTTTCCACTTTACAGGGCTAATCCTGTAAGGCAGGCAAGAAGGAATCGTTCTGGTGTTATTTCTAGCCTAATCTTTATTGCCCTGCTTCAGAAACTGCCTCTCCCCTTATTACATTGTAACAGCTAAGGCGAAGCACCCATTGATGTGAGTGATGTTGAGTTAGTCACGCCCACCCAGTCACATGACTACCGAGCCACACCTACCCAGCTGGTCATTAGGGCAGAGAACCGGTTGTTAAATTATTTGAATCCCACCACTGGAAGAAACACACACTTATCTGAATATGGCTTATAAGTTTACTCTAGAGAGAAATTTGTATGGAGTCGGACAGTTGGCCATTACTTTAATGATTGCTAAAATGCAACACATAAATATATTTTGGGTAAAAGCATGCAGTCTTTCTCTTTCCTTATATACAAAAATGTTTGTCTTTTTGGCTCCAGAAAAGCTGACATTGGTTAGGGTTGGGAAGGAAATATGTCATTTAATTATAAACAAACAAATGCCAAATGAATTAACGTGTTGCACTGCCGGTTATTACAGGCTGCACACCCAGCATATTTCCTGCCTTTTTGTTGGTAAGGCCTTTGGGCAAACATCAAAATGAGTTAAAAGGTGGAGTTTAATTCCAAAATTGCACAGAGCTTTTTCTTTCAGATGTCAAGGAAACGCCAGAGAAATGGGCAATGTTGGAGAAACAGAAAGCAGAGAATCCAACAACCCTAAGTAGTCTAATTGCTCTATTAAGAAACAAAATAAAACCTCTTGTCATTGTAAAATCTTGTGCTTTTACTGAGTTAAAGCAGCCTTTGTCCAACTGATGCCTTCTGCTCTATTGGACAGCTCAAATCATTTCAGCCAATTGGGAATGATGGGAATTGGAAACATTACTTTTTCAACAAATATTCTGGCTGGGAATTATGGGAGGGAGATGCTGTCAATCACGTTCAAGCCAAATGACATGGAGGGAACTGATGTCAGATATATTCATTCTCAGCTAACATGTTGGCTGGATATTTATAAGCATTGTGATACTTCACTTCTGGAAGATGCCACATTGATGAAATCTATCTTAATAGCTTATTCTTTCTTCTGGATAGAAGAGTAATACAGGTAGTCCTTGACTTACAACAGTCCATTTAGTGACCATTCAAAGTTACAATGGCACTGAAAAAAGTAACTTATGACCATGTTTCACACTTATGACTTTTGTCTAGCATCCCCATGATCATGAGATCAAAATTCAGTTGCTTGGCAAGTGGTTCATATTATGGACTGTTGCTGTGTCCCAAGGTCATGTGATCCCCTTTTGTGACCTTCTGACAAGCAAAGTCAATGGGGAAACCAGATTCACTTAACAACCATGTTACTAATTTAACAATGGCAGTGATTCACTTAACAATTGTGGCAAGGAAAGTCGTAAAATGGGCCAAAACTCACTTAACAAATGTCTTGCTTAACAACAGAAATGTTGGGCTCAGTTATGGTCATAAGTCAAGGCCTTTCTATACAGATTCAGACCAACTGACCTTCCTTTTTAAATGTCTTTCTACTACAACAATTTAACAGCATTCCCATTTGTATAGACTTTCATTACTGTTAAAAAATCGATCTCAAAATTTCTGACAGGTTCTGATATTAAGAGGAAGAAAAGAATTCTGTTCTGTTTCTGTATACTAGGTAAATGTTATCATTTTTCCTGTAAGCTAAATGTCCCCAAACACTGCCCCTTGATCATTTAGTTATAGCTTCCTTGCATACCCCATTGTATTAATAATTATAATGTCCACTTGAAAGCCTAACTGAGGAAGAAAAGGAGCAAACCTACATTGTGCCTTTAAAAAAAAAGAAACAAATAAACTAAAATGCTAATAAGTGGGAGAGAAGATTGTAATTCTTAATAACATTACTATATTATTATATTATTAAAGTAAACCAGGAAGTATTAAAAAAAGGAAATAATTTTCATCAGCATATCTACTTAAAATATTTGTAGGCTGTGATTTTCCATGTCAGATATGAAGGGTACATGTTTCGCCATGACATGAGCTTGCATATGTAAATGATTCTTGTGTGGGAAATTAAATCTGGCAACGTCATGTCTTGGCTGGGGTGGTGCGAAGACTGTAAAAAAGCTACGATGAAGATATTTTTCTTTAGTTATAGGCAAGGAAAGATGTGTGTGTGTGTGTGTGTGTGTGTGTGCGCGTGCGCTTTCATTTGTGCGGTGGTCTTGGAAGGTGCTGCTGGCACATGCGATTCTGTATCAACTTTTCTTTTTAGCTTTCTGAAGGAATGAAAATCTGGAGAGATGGTGCTGAAGTAGCAGCCAAAGGCTGTAAAATCTGAGGTCAAAATGCAAAGGAAAAAGTGACAAGGGAAAAGTGAGGTCTACTCCATCTTGCAGGAACTGTTCTGGAATGTGTTTGCTTGCCAGGATATGCAATGCTGAGGAGTGCGTCTTAGCAGCAGTGTTGAGTTAGTAATATGAACCCTATACAAATACCTTCAGGGCAGACAGGTCCATTTCAGGCTGTGTTTATTTAATAAAGAGCCAGTGAAGTAACTGCAATTTCATTGTCAATTTACTAATGCGTTACAGTTATGTTTCTTAACCTCATTGTTTGGGCCCAGAAGCCAGTGATACCCAGCCAGTTGCCCCCTCCACCCTCCTCCTTGGAGCGTAAAACACATTTTATTATGACTAGAGAGCCTTTTGTTTATTAAAAGCTGGAATTAAAGACCCTCACCAACTTTCCTCTGTGCACATATCCAGTTAGGCAATTGATTGGCTTATTAACCTATGCAAAACCTCTTGCTTCCATTTTTTAAGTGTGTGCGTGTGTCTGCATGTGTATATAGTATGTATGTAGGTATATGTATAGATGCTTGTATGCGTGTTTATAAGGTAAAAGTAAAGGTTCCCCTCAGACATATGTGCTAGTTGCTCCTGACTCTAGGGGGCGGTTTCAAAGCTGAAGAGCCAGCATTGTCCGAAGACATCTGTGGTCATGTGGCCGGCATGACTAAACGCCGAAGGTGCACAGAACGCTGTTACCTTCCCACCAAAGGTGGTCCCTATTTTTCTACTTGCATTTTTACATGCTTTTGAACTGCTAGGTTGGCAGAAGCTGGGACAAGTAACGGGAGCTCACTCCGTTATGCAGCGCTAGGGATTCAAACTGCTGAACTGCCAACCTCTCTGATTGACAAGCTCAGCGTCTTAGCCACTGAGCCCTTGTCTTCTACATAGAAGGAGGCAAATGCTCTGAGATTCAGTGACAAGCATTATTATCTTTTCAGAAGCAGATTTAATATATATTTATTGTTTATTTTGCTTTAAAATGTCTTTATTGGCATATACTTTTTGAATTTGAAGCTTCTTAGTATCATTGACTGAGTTAGAAAACTATAGAAATTGAATGAATGAATGAATAAATAAATAAATAAATAAATATAAATAAATAATCTGATTTAAGAAGCAAGGAGGAAAATGTATATTTATATTTTTCAAAGTTTGGTATAGGAATCCTTGCACTGCAGAGGTGTCCAATTTCATTGAGGGCTGCATCAGGGCTGTGGTTGACTTTGGGGGGCCGGGTGGGAATGGCTGACTGGGTGGGCCAGGCCAGTTTGATGCCACTCCCAAACTGCTGGCATGTTTCCTCTTCACGCTGGGTAGACTGGGCCAAAGCCATGCTGGCCCGATGTTTCCTCTTCGCATTGGTAGACTGGGCTGAAGCGATGCAGGCCGGCCCCTTACATTTTCCAGGATAGCCCTGTGGGTCGGATCCAACCACATTGTGGGCCAGATCTGGCCCGTGGGCTTTGTGTTTGACATCCATGTTGTATTAATTGAACTTTAATTAAAGTTCATCAATATTCCTTGAATATAAATTGGGCTTCTTCCTGTTATTAATAGAAGCAATGCTAATTTTGCCTAAAATTGAGATGAAAAGTTTAAATGCTCTTCAATTTGAGTAAAGAATTGAAATACTTTACTCGGTTCCACCACAAAATCACGGAGGACAAAATCGCGCTCGACGAAAGCGCGCATTTGACGTCATCACAGCGCGACGAAAACATCGCGCTGTGATCGAAAAATGTAAAAATAAAGCTAAAACCTTCCCCTAACCCCCCCAAACCTAACCCTAAACCTAACCCTAAACCTAACCCTTAACCTAACCCTAAATCTAACCCTAAACCTAACCGTTAACGTAATGAAAAACCTAACGCTAACCCTTAACCTAACGCTAAACCTAACGCTAACGCTCTAAACCTGACCCTAACCCTTAACCTAACCCTAACCCTAACCCTTAACCTAACCCTTACCTTTATGTGAATCGGCTTGCTTTAATTTTAATTTTATTTCAATTTTTAATTTTTTTCGTCGCGCTGTGATGACGTCACATGCGCGCTTTCGTCGAGCGCGATTTTGTCCTCCGCGCTTTTGATGGGTCACAACTTTACTCAATACTTTGTACATACTTTAAAAAGAACCCTGATTTTAAGTTCTTGCAGAACAGTACATAGTTCAACATGACTAGCAAAATATTTTCTCCATTTCACTTCCTATTAGTTCTTTCGCAGAATTTATAGAATAAAAATTTCAACATTCAATATTCATCCCTCATTGTGACATTTTGTTTCACATTACTTCCACATCCACATTTCATGGTAACTATTATCTGAATACAATCTGTGTACAAAATCTTACAATATAATTTTGTTTTAGTAAATACTGATTAACAGGAGGTAAGCCACTGATATAAGGATGAAATGATGAATAAGGAAGAATGAACAGATAATGTGCTTTGGTAGTACAAGCCTATATATGCCAATTTAAAATACTGAATTTAGTTGGGCTACTCAAAAGTAAGAGGCCTACAGAGTCAAATTTATGAGGATAGGAAAAACTCCATTTTTGCACAATTATTTCATTTCAGATGTAGGTGGCTAAGAGAACAAAGGGAATAAGGTTGGTCTTTAGAACAATGGTGTTTTTCTCCCCATCAGAAAAAGCAGGTAAAAGTAAAGATAATTATGGTTTTGCAGTTCTTGTGCCATTTGTATTGTCAAACTGATTTTTTAGGCTCACTGATAAAACTAAGCCCCCACAAAACAAAGAGATTCCTATTGCAGAGAAGTAGGATCAACAGCTTCACAAGGTTTTTTTTACTGGAAAAAATGAAGAAAAGTATATTTCAAATTTGAAACTGTTTTTTTAAATCAATCCCATTGCAAATGTTATTTATGTGTTCTGTTAGTTCTTTGTAGAGAACTAACATTCCTTAAATAAGCATTGTTACACTTTTTTTCCAAATGTGTATTTGTATTCTTAGAAGTGCTAATTCAGTTTTCTAGAAGACTATCTGTTGGTCAGTTGCTGATATGTATGGGTGAATATTGTCATGATGTTTGAAAGACAATCATATGATGCTATCTTTTTGTTGACATTCATTTGGCTTTCTCTTTTTATTTAGGAATTGCATGGCTGGAAGTTGTTGCTGAATTGGTTTTTGTTAGACAATCTAATCTTCATCTCATAAATTTCAGTGACTCTCCAAGATAAAGTTCAATGGTGGGATTAATTTTTTTTTTACTACTGGTTCTGTGGGATACTGTAAAATCTCCACTCCCACCCCAGTCCAGGGGAAGGGTACTACAAAATCCCCATTTCCTCCCTATCAGCTGGGACTCGGGAGGCAGACAATAAATGGGGCGGGGCCAGTCAGAGATGGTATTTACTGGTTTTCCAAACTACTCAAAATTTACACTACCAGTTCTCCAGAACTGATCAGAACCTGCTGAATACCACCTCTGGTAAACTTGTATGATAGAGAGGTACAACTTTTTTCCAAGATGAAGTCCTACTTGGCCAGAGAAGCGTATGGGGGCCTTATTGTAAAAAGCAACGGGAAGAGCCAAGGCAAAAATCTAAATCTAATTTCATTTCATTCAGAATTAAATTAAATACAATTAATATGACTCTTCTCCAGTCATGGAATAATTTTCTCTATCAATCAGATACAATTTTCCACATCTGTCAGATTAAAAAATGCACCGTTGGGCATGTCTTTTAGACCCATACCCAAGAAGCTCTGTTTTTGTTCTAGGACCTCATCCTATGGCCCTTTGAGGTAAATTGCCATATGGGATTAATTAGGGTGGGAAAGAGGAGGGCAGATGAAATCAGACTCCAATTTGTTTTTTGATCTAGTATTTGTTCAAAATAATGGGGAAGGTTTTTTGGGGGGGTCACTCTTACACACTGTAGATTTAACCATACAGGCCTTCATTTCCACCTACCTCGTACATATTTGCATATAAACTTTCTGGGTTTGAAGTAGTAATCTTTTGTACATGGAGCAACACTGTTTTACTAAAATCTCTCTCCCTTCTGGGAATATCCAGAAGGCAGTACCTAGTGCAAACAGTTGTCATTCCTTTTCTTACTCTGTTCTTTCATTAACCCACATTCTCTTCCATGAAAAGGTATAATTTGGATTTAGTTACAGAATAAAGGTGCAGCACAAGGTGGCATGAACATATTTCATGGGATGTCTAGAGAGCTGAGGATTGATGCAGTTTAACTCGCTCAAAGATGGACAAGAACTAGACTTCTCCAACAAGACGTTGACGGTTGTCTTGCTGCCGAGTTAGCTAAACGAAGCAAACCTGGTTGTGTGAGTCAAGTTTGTCCTTCAATTAGAAAGGAGATTCCAGTAATCTCTTTCTAAATGAGGACTAATTATGAGTGTAAAAACCTGTTGGCATCTTGTTAACAATTCTTTGGACCCTTTGGCCACTTGCAGAAAGATCAGTAGTTGGATATCTTTTTAGAATAGGAATATAAATGTCAAGTGTTACTAAGACTATGCAATGTTCATAATACACATCTTAAATAAGGGGGAAAATGCAGCAGTAATACTGGTGGCAAGGGGATATTTAATATTGAATTTGCTCTCCCGCGCCCCCCCCCCCCAAATGTGGAAACTTTTAGATACAATCCCGGCTCTGTGTTTAAGTCATTAAAACATCTTTAAACATTTTCTGGTTTTAGTTTTCTTAGCAGCAGTCCTTTTCCTGGAATGTATTTTATTTTTCTTTTAAGTCTGTGATTTTTTTTTTTGGTAAAGCTCTTTGCATTTCCAAGTTGTTGTTTTTTTTAAAGTGGGGGGGAGTAATAGGGTGGGGAAAGTGAGAGAACAGGGCCCTTTTTGTGTCTTATTTCTAATCCACAGGAATCCATTTTAGCCTTTTATGGCTGCTGCACTTGCTGAGAGGAATTACATCCTCCGTATGTTATCTGTAACATCGCAAGCTGTGGTTTCATACCTGGGCTTGGAAACACACCAGTGCTTCTGAGAGGATTTTGTTTGGGAAGGGGGTGGGGTGCTTAGTGTGAAGAAGTCCAGGCAGTGGCAAAAGAAGAAGAAGAAAAACATAACAAAAAGTAAAGAGAAAAGGTAAAGAAAGCATGGTGTATTTTGGAGAAGCTCAAGGGTGCAAAGTTCATCAGCCAGACAAACTGATCTTCAAATGAACCAGAGAAAGAATTACAAATATATTTGATTCTAGCAGTGTAGTACACACTTATGGGGATCAATTTGTGTAAAGAAAAATAAGATTGCCATATTCTGAATCTTAGATTTGAACTGCATTTTGGGGTGCTTTATTTCTGCACCAGTGAAGCTTTGGTTACAGAAAGGATGATCAGATAGTACTTATTTCAACAAGCAATGCATCATATGTAAAGTATCACAGCCTGATTAGATGTGAATACATATCCCTTCCCTAGAATATAGGTGTTGCTCGTTTTAAGTAAAAGAATTGAGCCTTTGGTTTTAGATGCTATTAATCAGTCAACGGCTAGATCTTGGACTTAACTCTAGATTTTGGCAGGATAAGCTTCATTACTTTTTACAATACTGTAAATAAAAGCAGATTGTCACTGTTGGGAAATTTGTTTGCCATCATGTTTGGATTGATGAAAGGTGATAATTTGGGAATCAGCACTAATTTTGATTTATGTGAAACATTTATATTTTCCATTAGCACAAATATTGGTCTTTTAAGGCAGATTATAATAAAACTGTCTGTTCAAATAAAAGCACATCAAAATAAAAAGTCATTTATGAGGTAAAATGTTGCATTAATCAACAACTAACAGATTTTTTTAAAAAAGGGAAGTTGTGGAGAGGAGATTGAAATGTACATATTTTAGCATCCCTTACATTTTATCTGTGTGTTCATCTGAATGTACACAAAGATTGGCAACACAGGTCATCCACCGATGGATGGTTTGTGAAAACCCTAAGTGGTAACATATATTTTAAATTTAGCTTGCATTTGTGAATTGAGATATGTGCGTGTTGTTATTGTTAATCAACCAAGATTATGCATTTAAGATGGGCATATATTTTCTCTACATTAAGAAAATAAATTCAGAACTTAAATGAACATTTACCTACTCCAGAAGCACAACAGGTAAGGTTACCTGACCTGGAAAAGATCCTCACCCTCCACAGAAAGATCAAGTCTGTAGAACCAAGTGGTCCAGTGAGGTTGTTCAAAAGAAAAAGACACAGTTCAGAAATTTATTTATTTAGCGTACGGCAAATACATGGACTTATAGTGGTTCAGATATTAATGCCCAGGGTGGGTGAATTCAGAGTGTGATGGAACTGACTGTCAAAGGCTGAGAACACTTTCTTGGTGGTTGCTCTTTCACCCTTGGGCCCATTTTGTTTACCCGTTGCATTGTATTTAGAGCGTCAGCAGTTCTGCAAAGATGTCTGACTGCCAACTGTCATTAACTGCCAATTCTTCAATGTAGTCTGGCTGCCAATTGTTGCTCGTCGTTTGGTTCACACTACCATGCTATCCAGGGCAGTGGTGGGTTCCTACCGGTTTGGACTGGTTCAGCTGAACCGGTAGCGGTATGGCAGCCTGGGTCGCTGGAATTGGCAGCGACCGAGGCTTGCCATGGTCCCAAACTGGAAAACCAGTTAGGAACCCACCACTGATTCTGGGTGCATCACGAGGAAAATATAAGCTTGTCAGATTTCTGTTAGCAAACAATATTCCAACCTGATTTCCTGTGCAGCTTCTGATTTTCTGCCTGAACTTTCAATGTGTAAAATACTACACTCAAGCCTAACTCCTGATACTACATTTGTCTGCCCAGAACCTTGGCTTCTGAAGTTAACTTTATTTTTCCTGTGCTCTTGCATTCCTGCTTTGTGAGATTTATAGCTGCTATGAACTCTGATCTGTCTGACCTCTTGCACATATAACTGCTGGCCTAGGACAGATCGTCTGTCTGACCAAATAATGTGGTTTACTGAAGGATGGTTACTAAAAGAATTGTATCTGACCATTGTAATGAAGCTGAACTTTATCAGAAGCCCACCTCAGTTTCCATCCTTTGAGGTGAAGTGGGTAGTGGTAATAGAACCACCATTTTCTGCCTGGGGTTCTCTGGATATTAGAATAGAATAACAGAGTTGGAAGGGACCTTGGAGGTCTTCTAGTCCAACCCCCTGCTTAGACAGGAAAACCTACACCACTTCAGGCAAATTTTTATCCAACATCTTAAAAACTTCCAGTGTTGGAGCATTCCCAAATTCTATATTGAAACTGCAGCTCTCAGAAATCCAGTCCAGCATTACTTTAGTTTTATTGACAAATACTAAAATTTTCCTGTTTTATTCTCAACATATTTTATTTCTATAGTTGGCCCCTTACAGTGAAATTTGGCACATTAAGAAAGGCATTGCTTTAGTACTGTTTGGCATTGCCTTAGTATCAATACTGTATTAAGCACTTTATGTACTGCCTTGATATTATACTGTTGGACCAATGGAGGTCTTATAGGACAGGGGTTTGTTTCTCCAGACTGACATTGATGACTTTGATGGTTTGGGGGGCAGGGGGATTAGTTGTATGCATGCAACCTAAATCCCGTGCATGCGCAAATGAATTTTCACATGCTCACCCACCACTTTGGTGGCCCAATTCCTAATGGGTCTGCAGTCCGGTAGCAGTCCACAGCCCAGGGGTTGGGAATCCCTATTCTAGGAGGCCTTTTATATTTGCAATTAAAATAAATAAAAATTCTGCAGTCAAGCCACTTTAGGAAGTACATATATAATACAGGTAGTCCTTGACTTATGATCATAACTGTGTCCAGCATTTCTGTTGTTAAGCAAGATTGTTGTTAAGTGAGTTTTGCCCATTTTATAACCTTTATTGCCACAATTGGTAAGAGAATCACTGGTTGTGAAGTAAATCTGGCTTCTCCATTGATGTTGCTGGTTAGAAGATTGCAAAAGGTGATCACATGACCCAGGATACTGCAACAGTCATAAATATAAGTCAGTGGACCAGCATCCAAATTTTGATTATGTGACCCTGGGGATGCTGCAATGGTTATTAAGTGTGAAAAACAGTCATAAGTCACTTTTTTCAGTGCCGTTGTAACTTCAAATGGTCACTAAAAGAACTGTTGAAAGTCGAGGACTACTCGTACTTTAAAAGTGGTAAATGTAAATACTTATATCAAGATGCTATTTTTTTTAAAATGGTAAGATAATGCTAAGACATCTATATCTGTTGAGATTGCATTACCCTTTAGCATTTCAAGGAAAATATAGCTATAGCACAACATTAAAGTGATTAAAGATCCGTTATTTGAAAGCAAGAATCCAACAAAGAAACAATAAATAGGCTAACAATTTATTGCATTTTTATTATACCAAAAATATGCTAAGTGGCTGTCTCTGTTTAATGGCGGGTCCAATCTTTATTTTAAATATGTGATATAGTAGTTTCATGCATACCTTATTTTCTCTCTTTAAGCTTATTTATACTACATAACTACACATTGTCACGGTCTGTTTATAAGATTTTAGGCACACTTTATGGGCTGGTGGCCAATTGAATTTTGGGAAAAATGTGAGGAATGCTTTCATAAAAGGCTCCTAAAAACAATAAACTGTAAGTAAGCTAGGCAGGTGGGTATATTCCTGAGAAGTAATTAGACATAATTTGCATTTCCTACAAGGAGGAAACAATCAGACCTTGTAAATTCTTGCAGATAAAGAGGCTGGCATGTTGCAGCATTCTTTTTTAAAAATAAATAAATAAATAATAATAATAATAATAATAATAATAATAATAATAATAATAATAATAATATCAAAAACAAAACAAAAAGAAGCCAAAGTCCTGAACAAGCATCAAGGCCATTGATGCACAGAGGCACCAGCTGGCTTCCCTGACATATTCTGTGGCTAGGTTTTGCAAGATATTTAACCAGGTCAGGGAAAGGCTAACATTTGCATAGCATACAATACTTGACTAGAGGTTTTTTTGGGGTGGTGGTGGTAATGGATAAGAATGTACATTTCCTCAAATCAGTTAATTAAGAAACTATGCTAAGGACACTGAGTAGAATGAACCAAATCACTATGTATTTGTCTGCATAACCAGCATGCCATGTAGCTAACTTTTGGAGACATATTTTGAATGTGAAACTCTGCACATTGATGTAAAATACATACACATATGTTATGTACTGCAAGAATTGGCCCCACTCTTTAACTTTCTGTTCCTTTCTGATTACACCCCGTTTTCTCAAAACCCAACTGGAATCTTGTCTCCACAGCCACTCTGTGTCTCTTATTCAAGTGATGATGGAAGCAAGGGAGAAAGCACATTGGGCAGACATTCCCTCCTAAAGCCTTTGTTTGAAGGCCTGCTAATAAATCAGCTGGGATGCGAGCAGACCTACCACACCCTCTTTGCATAGTGTAAATTCTGGCTGGGTTTCTGCCTCCTGTCATCTTTCGCTGGTGTCAGGTTACTCTCTCCCTCTCTGTGAGTGAAGAAACCCACCTGTGACTGAGGGGCCTGTTTTGGATTCCTGGGAAACTTTAACCTCTATTAATACCTCTAAATTATTTCTTCATATGGCAAAGCACTTATGTAAACTGATCCTTCATGCCCTCCCCCATTCTCCCTACTGCTCAGAGAAGTAAAGCCTTGTACAGATGGCTCTACCTGCTCTTGACTCTTCCAAATTCTTCAGTAGTGTTGTTGTTTTGTTTTGTTTTGAGCAAAACCAGAAGTCTCTGTGACTGGAGGGAATAAAGCAGAACACTAATACATTTTCTAAGGGCCATAAATTGCTTATCTTCGGATTCCCTGAATTACCTGGACAGTTATTAATGTGAACTAGTGAACCTGGTTTCATTATTAACCAGACAAACAATATTTTTAAACATCTCCCATTAATTCCTGCCTCTAAAAGAGTCTATATCTTTATATCTTTTTAAACAGGCCAACTACATACAATTCAGTATCAGCGCCTATAAGTACTTTTACCATGAGCTGAGAACAAAATGGGCCATTGATCATATGGCAAAAATCTGTTCTGAATTACAGTTGAAGAAATTAGAGAACTTCGTTTGCCCTGCAGCTCCCACCAGATTCTTTTATTTTTATTTTTAACTGTTCTTCTTTGGGGAACTTGAAGAAAATGATGTAGCTCTCTCCCAATAGTTCCACGTGTCTCTTGCTTCACCCAGACCAGTTCTTTGTAAAGAATATAATATTTTTAGAAAAGAGGGGCATTTTCATTTGCTACAGTAAACTCTAGCATTCTTCCCTGTTACTGAAGAATAGAAAATACTTCACCACCTATTCAGAATGATGATTACTAATCAGTCGAACAAATAGGGTGCGCATGGCATCTTTGCCTCTCATGATGGCCCATTGATAAAATAATCAAACATTTCATATCAACCACTAAATGTTAAAACCAAGTAGCTGCTCAAACAATTTAAATTAGCTCCATAGAAACCATAAACAGAAAAAAAGACATTACATTTTAATTCATTATCATTTCAATAAAAAGTGAACTGAAATTAAGTGCTCTTTAAAACTTATTTAAAAAGCAGGCTGGGTGAGAATGAGCAAAGAATTCCATAAATTTTTGAAAGACTTGAAATGGCAGAGAGAGGCGCTGAGATTAGCAATTATAGGATAAATCCTCAACCTCACACTCATTGCACCGTTTTCACAAGTTGAATGCTTAATGTTTATTGTGCAAGAGAGAGAGAGAGAGAGAGAGAGGGAGAGGGAGAGGGAGAGGGAAAGGGAAAGGGAAAGGGAAAGGGAGAGAGAGAGAGATCCATTGTGGTTCTGACTGACAATTTTGCAAGATGAGAATCCAACATATCCAGGGGTTATCAGGCTGGATAAAGGTAGCCTAAGATTGGCTTGTATACATTTTCAGATTCTTTGTAATAGGATGGAGGAAACTATTTTTCCAATTAATTTTTGATTTGAGATTTTGAAGTTTTCTGCAATCTTGTATGTACTGACTCTTGGATAAGGCAAACCATAGAGAGGCAAAGGAGCAGATGTGTGTGTGTGTGTGATACAAGTGATATGTGATATCATTATACAGATGATATAAGTTATAATTTCATGTATGTTCAATGAGGCTTTCACCACTAAGATCTTGGAGAGGCAGGGCAAGGTTTATTTTTAAACCTGAATTGGAAAGGGGCAATACCCAGTTTCATAGGGGCACAGTAGTTAGAATGAAGTATTGCAGAATAATTCTGCCAACTGCCAGCAGTTCAATTCTCACTGGCTCAAGGTTGACTCAGCCTTCCATCCTTCTGAGGTTGGTAAAACTGTTGGGGACACTATGCTGACTCTGTAAACCATTTAGAGATGGCTGTAAAGCACTATATAATTCTATGTGCTATTGCTATCTATATTAATGCTATATTAATATCTGGAGGACAGTGAATAAAAGTATATTTCAGTAAATATTAGGAAAGTCAGTGTTCTTATTCTGTTATTTTACTTTGCTAGAAAAATACCTAGATACATCTCTTCCTATAAGAAACATCAGAAATGGAAAATACACTAGGTTACAAGATACATTAAGAGATATAAGGAATTGCAGCATCTAATGCAAATTTACTATATATAAATAAGGCTGTGAAGAATGCTTGAGTCTCCTAAATAGCTTCTATTGCCCCCACCTTTCCTCTAGCTGTCTTGAACCTCCAATCAAGGGCTGCCTGGGAGCAATTTGGTGTTTGAAATTGTTGCCACACGAACAGCTGAAGGCTGGCAGGGTCACCTGCCCCTGGTGTCACACTCTGTCATTTTAGATTAAGATATGCAAAGACGACATGGCTGCGAACTTTTGCTTTGCTGCTGTGGCAATGGCCATCTCCTCGACTTTAATGAGAGGAAGGCATAATTGGAGTCAACTGCTTGATTATGATAATTGCTACTGTCTGGGGAAGACACATTCAAAGCCTTAGCTTGATCAATAGTGCATATTTAGGGTGACTGCTGTCTGTGTACAAGCAGATGGGTCTGGAGGGAAGTGGCACTCCTTGGCCCCATATTGGCCTTTGACCTTAGACTGACCACTTGTTCACTACAGAATTTCAGTGGGCTGGGGAAGGGGTCAATAGGTTTGTGGTTGTTCCCTGGTGTTCTTGGTGATTTGTCCTGAAGGATTTATTCCCTTAGAGGGAAAGGGTCTTAGAATTTATTCCTTTGCTACAAGCACAGAGCAAGATGTCATATATTTCCCTTTGGAAAACCAACTTTTTCATTGTATTTTTTTTAGTAAAGCATTTACAAGACTTGGTGGGAAAAATATCTTCCCTTTTATGAGCCCAGCTGAGTGAAGAACTTCTGGGTAACATCAAAACAGAAGAAATAGAGGTTTGAAGTCCAAATGTTGTCAATGATCTTCAGTATTTCTTTGTGCTGTGCATTTGGTCTCTCTTGACTATAACCACTTCTGAAATCAGACGCAACACTGACTTGAAGACATTGTCCCACCAAAAGATCAAATTAAAGGCCTGTTTCCAGTATGACACCCATTGTGATGGGTTATACTGTACTAAGGCCTGCTTTCAAAGATATCCTGCAAAGAATCTGATCCACTAAATTTACAGAACACCTCTTGAAAATCTTCAAACATCTTCCTTGGTTGTGAGAGCTGAGCAGTTTTGAGACTCTTCATTATTTGGGTCCTGCAAGCTTCAAGTTTAGCTTTTCTTGTATGTACCTGTCCTGTGCTTCGATTTTCATGATGCTTTTTGGGATGCTGCTGCTGCCATTCGTTTTTAGTTGTATGGCAACCTGGAAAGCAGCCTTTTCATGTGCAGATCACTTGCTGGATACCCAATTAAAAATACCATGTAGATGCTCCACCTCTTCTCTTTAATAAAAAGAGTGTTGAAGCATAAAGTACAAGTAAAAGATGATGTTGTCAGCACCTCCCCCACCTAAAATGTATGTGAATAAAGACAGCGTGATTGCACTAAGGTGGAAATACCTTGTCTTTTCAACACCAAGCTATTTGTTCGTTTTGCTTTTCTTTCTGAAATTGCTTATTTTTGAACTGCATTTAGATTTTCAGTATTTAATAAATTTCCTTTCTGTGGACTTCTAAAATTTACTAGGTCCTCTTATAATTTTTATGTTTATAGAGCATAAATCTTTCTGTAAATAAATTAGTAACATGCTCTTCCGAAAGATCATACTGGTTTAGCTTATCAGAAGACATTTTCCCCAGTGTTTTGTTGCAGCATAGAAGACGATTGCACCTATTTCTAGGTGGGCCAGGTTATTTTGGAAAAGTGGTGTGAAGTAGCATGTTATCCATTCATTTCAAATGTTTTTGTTTTGATTATAAATCCTTGCAATTGGGGTTTAAAACATTTTTAAAAATGTATGCTTAGACTCTCTTGGGATGTTGTCACATGATAAGCATGTTGTTTAATAAGAACATTTTAAATGAATGGAATAACAAGAGCTGTGGTAGCGTAGTGGTTAGAATGCAGTATTGGAGGCTAGCTCACTGCTCACTCCAGGAGTCTGATTCTCAACAGCTCTCAGCTTTCCATCCTTCTGAGATCGGTAAAATGAGGATCCAGATTGTTGTGAGCAATATGCTGACTCTATAAACCTCTTAGAGAGGGCTGTAAAGCATGGAGAAGCGGTATATAAGTCTAAGTGCTATCACTATTGCTGGTCTTTCTAGTAGTTCTTATTTCCAGGAGGATGGTAGATTTCAGAATTTATACTCATAAGTGATTCCAATCCTAGGACATATAGAAAATTATACATTGGGTGCTAATATCTATAATGATAGAGGGGAATTGCATTTGTGAATGCAACTTTGCAAAAAGTACATTTTTAATAAAAGACAGAATATAGTGATCAGTTTAATGCTTTCTTTGTCAATATCCATTTTCTTCTTCTTTCTTCATGAAGTCTACCTCAAGTACCTGGTCAAGTAGGGGATATTTGACTTTTTGAACCATGGGCAAATATGGAATGTGAGAGATGTTAAAAATATTTTCATCAAACACTGGTCATATAATAGAAAGCAATGTATTCCTGCCTCCTACTATCTTGACTACTACAGTGCATTGTGCAACAAATGGTATCTAGATGACTAACTGGTGCAAGAGGATGTTACGATAATTATACTGAAAGAACATCTGATTGCTTATTTGTCACCATTTAAAGTTTTGCTATTGACTTTTAAAGCCTTATATGGCTTTTTCCTTGGATTACCTCTCATATATGGTAATGAATCTGTCCAGCTGTTAAGATCTGCAGGTGGAACTCAAGAAACTGCTTCCTATCTGGGGCACATGTGAAAGGACCTCTTGCTGCATTCTTCCCAGGATATGAAATATACTTCCTTTGGAGTTGTATTAGGCTCCCATTCTCTTGGTGTCAGTTCCATCAGGTTTTAATTGTTAAATAATTTAAAATCCACTGTAATCTCTCTCTTTCTCTCCCACTCTCCTCCCTCTCTTTCCTTCTCTCCTCCCCCTTCTCTTTTAAATTTTATTAGCCACCTTGAGTACTTGCAGAGCAGAACAAGTACTCTGCTGGGTATATATCAAATAACTAAATAGGTTTTCTAAGAATACCTTTGGGATCTATGTGGTACTCAGATACCATTTTGGAAATATGGGTTATCTGGAGGCTAGGCGTTTGCTCTGTGGCAAACTGCTTTCCAATTATTTAATTAGAAGACCCTAAAAATAGCATTAGATAGGTCAGGGAGTTTGGAGGGCATCAAGGAACATGCTGTCAGGCCCCTGAGTACTAAATTGAAGACAAAGACTATAGAGATATACATGCTAGCCAACTAACAGCTTGACCTGTATTGGAAAATGGCATTCCATTAATAGGGGCTTTTATTTTGTTAAACCTATGTAGGATAATACTATTAAAAGGCAGCATCAATTAGCAAACAAAATCAATGCCTCCCCCCTCAAACCTTTCAATAAGGAGAGAGCAAAAGGATGTCTTCCTTTTATCTTCTACCTCAACAATCCCCCTTGTATGTTAGTTTTAGCCATGATGTGTTCCGCTTACAGTTTTCCTAGCCATGGACTTTTAGCCTTAGTAACATAGAGAGTTGGCACTGCTATCTTCTCTGCTCACTAATGGATAATACAATGACAGTGTTTGTATCTGATATTGTCCCAAAGGGAGGTAAGTCAGCCTGCCCAGCCCCTGGAACAACTTTGGAAACCAAAGGATTTATCTTTCATCTCTTGGTGCTCAAATTTGTCACAGGCATGTGAGAATACGCAGCCATCTTAGAAAGCAACTGAGTCCAGTGGGAGCTGATTCATTAAGCAAGAGGGGAATTGCCCCATTGAACATATCTGCCCAGTCAATCTCTCCTGACTTGCCCCTTATTTATAATTAATCTATGTCAAGGCATTAGCTGTCAGCATCTCCCTTAGTTTCTCATTTGCATTTGCTATACAAATGTGTAGCACTTGTAGCATTCAGGAAAGACTCAAAAAGGGTATGGAAGCAGCAACAATTACTTTCATGGTGTTCCCATTATCATTCATAAGAGAGTTTAATATCTTCTGCTGTAGATGAGAACTTGCTTTTTCTGTTGCCAACAATGAAATTATTGTTCACTGCTGGCTCATGTTTATCTATAGGCTGTTTTAATCTGGTCTCAATTCTCTAGTTTGTGAAATGAGGACAACCCTTTCCTTCACGTCAGTTAATGAAATGTCTTGGGCCTACTTTAAACATATTTTAGTCATCCCTTAATCATAACATGTCTTCATGGCAACAGTGGTAGAGTTCCTGAAAATTTCCATACAAATACTAACCAGGTCAATTACAGCAAATGATAGCAAAAGGTCAGAAAAATAGGGGAGAACACATTATCTCATTCTTGTGAATATTGTAGAACTTGGTGACTGAGTGGAATAAGGCCTAAAGTGGGAATAAAACTCACGTTGACACCATAAAAAATTTAAAAATAATGCTGTGATCTTCCTGTAGAGAATTGTATAAGTTGTGAACAACAACAACAACAAAACCTTACGGGGTCATTGAAGAGAAACAAAAGAGAAGGTATGGATGGCCAACCAGGAAAAACTGGTGGAACCAGCTTAAGGAGCAAATGTACACCATATTTTGATGACTTTTGATCCAATCACCCTCTTCTAACTAGCTTCCCTATATACAGTATAGAAACTGACTATTCTTTTCAGATGCCTATAGAAGGGTGGCTCTCCTTAACAATTCCAATATTTAAGAAGGGTTACAAAATCAATCTATTCAATTTTGTGTACTATCCACAACTACTTATATGCCAATAATCTACAGCATAGAGGAAATTTGATGATTGGAAATTCAAGACAAGTTACTCTGAGAAAGAAGCTGCCTTTAGATCTGTTTGGTCAACCTTCAACTAATGTATAGTTCTGCATTATCTAGTGCAAAATATTCTAGCTCTCCATACATTGCTCTTTCTTACTTATTCATAAGTTTGAAGTTGGCTTTTGATTCAGTATTTAGAAAAAGACTATGGGGTATAAAGACAATTACAGCTATACTTTGACACTCATTTTCACTTATTGAGATATTGAACAAGAGCAACCATATCCAGGCCAGATTGGTTATCTTTAGAAATGTTTTGCTTCTATTCCCATGTCAAAAGGATTAAATAAGAGTACATAATTGCTCCCTTTCTTTTTCTTTTTTTAAAATTTCAACTAGATTATTAATGTTTTATCTAAAGCTGAGTTTCATTATTTTTCTCTCTCGTTTCTACTGACCATGTAGTCATTCAATCCATTACATAACTCAACTTTCAACTGACCTATAGTATCATTTGCTAGTACAGGTAGTCCTTGACTTATGACCACAGTGGAGCGCAACATTTCTGTTGTTACGTGAGACATTTGTGAGTTTTACCCCATTTTATGACCTTTTTGCTACAGTTGTTAAGTGAATCATTAGAGGTGATAAGTTAATAACATGGTTGTTAAGTGAATCTGACTTTCCAATTGACTTTGCTTGTCAGAAATTCACAAAAGGGGATCACTTGGGGCACAGCAAAGGTCATAAATATGAACCAGTTGCCAAGCATCTGAATTTTGATCACGTGATTATGGGGATGCCGCAAAGGTTATAACTGTGATTAAGTCACTTTGTTCAGACTGTTCAGTTTGAACAGTTGTTAAATGAACCGTTGGCTTTTTGGGCATGGCAGGGGAAGGATACTGTAAAATCTCTATTTCCTCCCCATTCCAGGGGAAGGTTACTGCAAAATCCCCATTTCCTCCCGATCAGCTGGGACTTGGGAGGCAGAGAATAGATGGGGGCAGGGCCAGTCAGAGGTGGTATTTACTGGTTCTCCAAACTACTCAAAATTTCTGCTACTGGTTCTCCAGAACTAGTCAGAACCTGCTGAATACCACCTTTGTAACACACAAAACACACAAATAGCCCTCAGAGGGCTTCCAGTGCCACAATTTAAATTTTTTTTAGTCATAATGGCATCAACTATGCATGGCCACAATTAATCAGAACTAAGATGCTGATTCTTCTGCTTTATGAAGCCAGTTCTGAATCTAAGACAGAAAGCACTGGAAGCAATATAATCTTAGTTTTTATGCTATACGCTGAATGTTCCTCATTGTGCGCATGTAATGCTTTTCTTCAATTGGAACTAGGTTTGGTCTCCACAGAGGCTTATATGAGATCCTGCTGATTAAAATGTTGGCTAAAATTAGCCTCTTTGGATGGTTCTTTAGCCCAGATAATACTTTTCTTTCAAAAGTTTATTTCCTTTTGAAAGAAAAGCATAGGTTGGACTTGAATCATTTTGGCCCTTTGTCTCATTCTTTAATTAAACCAAAGTCCATGAGGACTTTCCTAGAGGCCATGGAAGTGAATTCTGGATCTGGACCTGCAGAGATAGGAGCAAAACCCCTAATTGTCTCTGTAGTGGCCTCTGTGATAGCACTTTTCTCTTTCCCTAATTATTTTTATAATATCTAATTTGCCCACAGCCCCACACAGAAGAGGGTTTTCATTAACCAGACTCAACATGTTGCCATGGTCTTAATAATGCACTGCCATTAGACTTGACTCTGAACAGATGGGATGATCAAGACAGTTTTGCATGTACTTCTTCACTGTCCTTTTTATCAACCATGGCACACTGAATTATTTATGTTCCTATTAACCTCTCACTTGGGCTGGGCTGGTGAGGAGAACACTCTATTTTGTTACCAGTCAAGTCTATAGAAACACCCATAAGGGTCACCACATTTATTTTTCTTTGACAATTGCTGTGAGAAGGTTCTGCATTGGAAATGACTCTGATTTTTATTTTTGCCCTCACGAATTCTAATTCTATTAACTTCTTATGCACCTTTCTTGTTTTTATTAGACTGTTTTGTGATATGTTTGACGACTTCACTGTTGACTTTTTTGTTGCAGTGCCGACCCTCTGCTGCAGCATCTCCCCAGAGTTTCATACTGCTGATGGTATTCAAAAACGGTTGAAAAATTGGCTTTGCTCCCAGCTCTGGCGGTAGGATAGCTGTTGAGTTCCTGTTGGTTTGTCCTTGACAGTGTTTTTCAAAGTGTTTTCTATAGTCCTTCTGGGTGTTTGAGAATTTTCATGATTTTCATGTGTTCTTATTTTTTAACTTATCATATAAGCCACTCACAGTCAACAAACAAACAAACAAACTTTAACTGAAAGAAACATATTTGCTCAAAGTAGTTTTTCTCCTTTATGTTGCTCTTCCAAATTCATGGATAATATGGAAGGGAGATTGATTCAAAGAACAAATATTAGGAGCCATGGTGGCGCAATGGGTAGAATGCAGTATTGCAAGCTAACTCTGCCCACAGTCAGGAGTTTGATTCTAACTGGCTCCTGGTTGACTCATCCTCCCATCTTCTGAGGTCGGTAAAATGAGGCCCAGATTGTTGGGGACAATAGGCTGACAGAGAATTCTGCAAAGCAGTGGCCCCCAACCTTTGAGGCTTGGTGGCCTGGCTGGAGGGGAGAGGGGAACTGGGCTGTGTGAGCAGCAGGAGAATGTGAAAGTGTAGCTTAACTCATGCGAATAGCAGGCCAGCACATATTGGCATGCACACACCGCTTGACTGCAAATCAAACTGCTCATGCATGTGTGCGTGCACTGGCTCACTGTTTGCACAAGTTGAGCTGCATGCGTGCATGTATAGCAATAGCAATAGCAATAGCAGTAGACTTATATACCGCTTCATAGGCCTTTCAGGCCTCTCTAAGCGGTTTACAGAGAGTCAGCATATTGCCCCCAACAATCTGGGTCCTCATTTTACCCACCTCGGAAGGATGGAAGGCTGAGTCAACCCTGAGCCGGTGAGATTTGAACCGCTGACCTGCTGATCTAGCAGTAGCCTGCAGTGCTGCATGTATACCAGCCTGCTGCCAGCCGCGAATATACTATAGCCTGGTAATGGGCCATGCCCCGGGAGTTGGGAACCCCTGCTGTAAAGCACTATGGAGCAGTATATAAATCTAAGTGCTGTTGCTATTGCTAAATATTAGGTTGTATGCATTCTCGGTGACCATTTCCTCCATTTTTATGGGCTTCAAAATTATATAGTTATTTTGAAATTAAATGTTGAACATAGGTAGCATGGAATATATTGGGGAGCATATAGTAGTTGAGATGAAGACACAAAGAGATGCAATAAATGGTGATACCTAATAGAATATTACACTTAAGCAATTACCCATTTTCAAACTATTAATTCTACACCTACCACGGCCACATTGTCTCATGATATATGATCTTGTAACTGTTAATTATATTGCTAAAAAATTGATGGTCGCCAAAGGAGGAAACTGGTGGCTGTACAGAAGCTATAGGAAAATTCTTCAACCCAACATATAATATATCATAGGCTGGCTCAGAATATTTGTAGTATAACTCCCAACCATTTCTTAAAGCCAAAAGGCAGAAGAGAAGCAAACTTCACCCAACTGTAGATGTGTGCTCATGTTATGTCTGTACTGCAACATTAGACATTTTCTGCAGTATAATTAATTCCAAAGTTGTGTTTCTATGTGTGATCATACCAATATTTTGCTGCAGACGTAGAATACAGACCTCCCAAATGCAGAGATCCTGGTAATCTTCATGGAGTCATTACTTTTGACTTCTCTATTACTAGAATTTTGATTACTAGTTTTTAATTAAAAGTTACCTTGTTTGATATTCAGGTTTTCATTCACTGGGTGGATTCAGACAGTCATTACAGCATATTATCCAATAGTAATAGTGCTTGCCAATTTGACTGTTCACTTACTGAGCTTGTTTCATGATATACTTCATCTAGTCATTGGGCAGAGGAAGTAAGTATGTTAGGTAAGCTCCAAAACAGAATTGATTGACCCAACCAATTAATACTAAAGGAATCATTTTAGTTCAAAGAGACCCAGACTTTTTAGGGCCAAACTAATTTTCCCTAGTGAATTAATTTCTTACAAACTGCCAGAGAATTAACTGCCCCTTCTGAAATCTACAATTAAGATGAAATATTAGAAAGGCCCCTGAGTTACACCTCGGTGGCCATTTTGATTTTCACCCTTGTGGTTCAACGTAATATGAAAAAAGGCTCAGCTGTTGGGTGAGGGTATAAGTATTACGTGAATCTGTCAGTCCGTTCCAGCCTATATCACCATGGACTTTTATTTTATTTTTTCCCCTCCAGAGAGTGAAAAAAGTAGAAGGAAGAAAGAAGGAAATGATTAACGGAGAGGACTAAAACATGGTAATCACCCAACCAACCCTTAGAAAATATGTTATCAACACATAATGGTGATAATGAAGAAGGGAATCATTACTCACCTGTGTCATGTGAACAGGGACATTAGAGAGAATAGAGAACTATACATGACAAACATTTATACTGTAGCTACCTGAATTTCAACTGCTTTTAAAAAATGAAATGCAGTGATGCAGATATTTCCTAATTGAAAGAAAGACCAATGGAGAGGGGAAGTCTCTTTAGCGTTTACTCTTCCTGTAGTATCCCTCCTCAAAATTCCCTCATCCCAACTGCCTCTCTCAAAAAAGCATTTCCATCTGTGGGAATAAAGATTTGATTTTGAGAGGGGAAAAACTGCCAAGAGAGAAGCAACCCATTCCCTCATCATTTCTCTGCCCAGACTGACAGCCTCCTGCAGATCTTTTTGCAGTGGTAAAAACTGTTGAGAGACGTTATGCCTATGTTAGATAATGTGCAATTTAGCCTTGAAATCCTTAAACTTCTCATGGAGCTATCCTCCTGTGCAGCCCTTTAGATCTCAAAGTCAGGCGAGGCTTCCAAAGTTGAGAGATGGCAATAGCAGATGAGGGGAAAACAGGCTTGATAGATGATAAGACCATGAGGAAAAAAGCCATTGTAATATTCTTCCACTTCTCTTCTAAAATCTCTTTCACCGGTGTTTTCCAGTAGCAGCCAGTTACAAGCCAACCATTGGGTATCTCTTTCTGTCCTTTCATTTTCTACATGGACTCTTCTATCATATGGAAGTGATGTTCTAAGGTGGAAAGGTCAAATGCCTTTCAACAACCAGATTAAAAAGAAAAGTATTTTAAAAGAGAGAGACAAAGAGTCATTTAAAAATATGAAAGAAAAGAGGGAAAGAAACGAACATCAAATAATAATATAAAACTCAGCCTTTTTCTTCTCTATCCTGAATGTATGCTGGTGTGGTGCTTAGGGGATTAATCTCTTAAAAAATAAGTGCCATGTGAGTAGACAGGCAGTGATTAAGGTTTTAACTGATCAGTCTGCAACTGACAGCGAACCAGCTATTATCTTAACGGAATCAAACGAACATTCAGAGCCTCTCCTCAGCCCCAAACATGAAAGGAGATGTCATCCGCTGGCAGTTGGCAAGCCGCAAAGGGAGGGGAAAAGGGAGAGAGAAAGGAAGAGAGGGAAGGTAAAACTAGGATGAGAAAAAAAGGGACTGAGTGGAAAAGGTCAGAGACAGCTCAGGTCTGGAGGACCAAAAAGAACAGGTAGAATTTTGGGGTTGGAATGGGGGGGGGGACAACATGCAGATTTCCCTTCTGCTCACTGGTACCATTGGCTAATTTTAGACTCTTGATAAAATGAGTCTTAAGCAGAGGATGGTTTACAATGTTATTCCCAATGTTTGGGATGTGAATTAAATTTAGAGATAATTTCAAATGGTGAATCAAATCAGACTATTTCACAGTGATCTTAATTCTCCAGGGCAGGCTGGGATGTAAATTAGATTTTATTATTTTATTTTATTTTATTTTATTTTATTTTATTTTATTCACACACACACATGCACACAGAGCTTATATGCTACCAGTCGAGGGATTATGAATGGTATGTTATTTGTTTATATTTCAAAACAGTTACCTGCATTTCATTCTTAAAAAGCAAACCCTGCAATGGGAAACACTTCTTTTGAACCAATCAGTACCAAACCTGGATTCAGCACATCTGCAGAATTTCAGTCCTTTCTAGTTTACCTACTTACTTGCTAAATAAATTCAGTTTAAAACAGTACTTCACCTTTCGATTCCCATATAAAAACAATGCCAAGGTAAAAAAAGAGGGAAAAGATTTGAATGATTGGTTATAGAATGGCTTTCCATACAGTTCTTTAGAAGAGAAATGTTGAACTGTCTATAATTCTTTGTCATCTACTTCTTGGTGTTCAATTATTATTACCATTATATCCTATCTTTCTATTCAAAAGGCACTTAAGAGCACTCCAGAGGGCATTCTTTTCATTTGAGCAGCAATGTTTAAAAAGCCTTGACAGAATCAGCAGGAGATAAATTATTTGTAGACTGTGCATCTTCCTGATCTTGGAGTTTCCCAGTTTGTTCCTTAGTATTATTTTTAATCCATGATCTGCTCTTTCCTTCATATGTAGTCTTATTTATTTGTATTGTTCATTAGTTTGTCCCATGCCTTATTAGGCTTCAGTTGCATTTGCAGTGTTTTCTCCTTTCCACCTTATCACTATTATATTTTTGCCTTAATTTAAAAAAAATGGCTCACACTTTTAATTGGATTTTGTGTTTGTCCATTGGTACCTTTGTGCATGTATTGTTTTAATCTTACTCCCTATCTCACTGTAGTTTGTTCATTATTTGTAGTCACTTATTTTGTTAGATGGTTGTACTTTAATTTTATTTTAAATGTACATTTCCATGACATGCAAACTAGGCTAGTGGGGACTAACCTGGGGACTAGTAATCACATTCACTTCATATGCATGCAATTGTTCCTAATCCTGAGTGAAACTACTTAGAAACAAAGGTTGTTTATAGTTTACCTTGTCATACAACTGTAGTGTGATAGGGAGTTTCACACCTATCCTTTAATTTGTAAGGTCCTCGATAAGTAAAAAAGTACTGTAATAGCTATTCATGAAATTGCACTGATAATAACATTTTGGGTTTTCAAATCACAATTCTCTTTGCTTTTGAAGGTGATTAGCTACTGTGGTTCTCAGATCAACTGAAATCTATTTGTTCTGTTTTCCGTATTGTCAAATCTGATTTGAACATTTTGTAGTTGATACTTGCCCCTAGTATTACTTACAAATATGACAGAGTTCTGTGAACTGAAGATCTTCTTATTCCTCAGTCAATATTACCCAAATGACATGATTTCAATTTTTTCATTAAAATGAAAATAATTTGTGATTTAGCATGACATGTTTGCTTTTTTAAAAATCATTGTTACATATTTCCCAAATTAATTATATGTGGAAGGAGTACAAGACCTTCCTTCCTTCCTTCCTTCCTTCCTTCCTTCCTTCCTTCCTTCCTTCCTTCCATCCATCTTTCTTCTTCTCTCCCTCCATTCTTTTAAAATTGGAGCACTGAATACTATGTAAAATGAACATCTGTATTTTGATATTCTTGATTTACTGGAATAACATCTGTCTGTCTGTCTTTCCAATCAATATTCATAAATACCTACATACATAGAGTATCTATTATAGGTTATAAGATGAAAAGAAGAAAAATATATTTCTGTTGAATTATTCTCTCTACTTTTTTTCCTTTTTTTCCTCCTTATGATTTATTGTTTGCTTCTGAAAAGCTGTGGACATCTCTGCCTCCTTGGCCTTTCCCACACTCACAGGACCTCCTGCTGCCAGAGTCTCCTTTAAACCAGGGAGGTCTGGCACTCTTGAACCTGAGGTCGAAGATGAGAAAGAAGGAAAGAATGGCCTTCAGGCCAGGATAAGAAACCAGGGCAACAGACTCTTAAAAGTGATAAAGGGGCTTTATCTAGAAGCACTTAAACAAAACCCACAAGAGCCAAGAGAGGAGTCTCTGTCAAGTACCAGCCATGGCCATAGGGGAAACCACAAATCCTTGACACAATAAAAGATACTTCCTTTATATTGAGCAGTTGGTGGAAACAGAACAGTCCACTGTAGGTCAGGCAGGCCCTGGCAAGCTATCCCTAGCTTTCTTACCTTGACTATGAGCTTCTCATTCAATGAGCCACTTAGCAAGAGCACAGTCTGGAGGGCAAGAGTCAATGGGCATTGTTAGTGAGCTGCAGATGTGCAGCAGAATAGTAAGGGATGATGCAAGACGGTTATTACTTTTTTGTTTTCTTAGCTCCTTGTTCACTGTCTGTACCCACTTGTGGTCATATCTTGTCTTTTATCTTAACAGCAAGCTCTTCTGTGCAACAACTATTTTTGTTCTGTGCCTGGGGCCAATAAAGAGATAATCTCCTGGTACAGAATGCTGAAAAGTACAGGGGAATTGGTTAGGAGTACCTGGCTGGTTAGAAATGAAGAAAGTAAAATCCGGTTTCTGAGAATGATTTTTTACCTTTATCACCAGTAAATGAAGTTCAATAGGATTTCATACGGCAATCGCTCCTCCAATCCAGGATCTACATTGTTATAGCCTCTGCAGGGGTGGGCTGCTGGGAGGTTCGCAGCAGTTTGGGAGAACCTCTAGTTAAGATTCTATGCAGTTCAGAGAACCCCCAAATCCCACTCCTGGCTGACCCTGCCCACCCCGCCCAGGAGTCCCCATGTGACCTGTTTTGGATGCAGGTAAGTGTAGGGCATGCAAGAAGGCTCAGAGAGGGCGAAAAACAGGCCTACTGGAAGTTTGGGAAGGCCGGAAATAGGCTCGTTTCTAGCCTCCAGAGGGCCAGAGGAGGGGAGGCCGTTTTCGCTCTCCTGGAGGCTCGAGGAAACCCTCTGTAGCCCTAGAAGGGCAAAAACGCCCCGCTCCTCCCGTGGTGCAGGAGGACGACTAGGCCATGGCCACTATGGCCATGCCCACCCAGCAACCGGACAGAGAACCCCTTGCTAAAAATTTTGAAGCCCAACCCTGCGCTCTGCTTTGGAAAAAGTAAACACCGTACTGAAGTTCTTAATGTATTATTTTGGAGTACAATTGTGTCTTTTGGTCCATATGAAATTCAGTGCACTTTTGAACATTTGAAATTTCTTTTTACTAACTCTATGTGAAGGCAATATTGCAAAGCCTTTATTTAAAAGGTGCTGTCCCTTATCTATGGGGATTTCTGATATAATTCTAATGCTTGATGTAATGCCTGATATGTTCTATACCAGCCACTGTGATTTTGGAAAAAGGATTTTGCTTTCTCTCGATGCATTTTTTAAAATTAAAATTTCCTCCCAAGGCTGTTATTTATTGCTAGTTGTCTGCCTCTCCTTAAAATGTGTTGTGAATTAAGCTATTTGCAGTAAACAAATAACACCATTAAGAAGAACAATTTGTGACTGGAAAATGAGTACATAGGAAAAGGATTACATATCATCTCCTATATAATAATCCTAATCTAATTGAGGATAGGATAATTGATTTTCCCTAACAAAGAAGAATAACAGATTAGTACCTGGTGAATACCTAGTAGCCTACATCATTCAAGCTAAATCTCTTCCATCCCAAAAATGTGGCTGCAATTTGTAAAAAAACCCACACCATATAATTTAGAAATGCAACAATTCAAATTTGCAGTAATTATATATTTAAATTTGTTCCTAACCTAACATGTAGTTTGGGCCACATAGTATCTCAAAATATGGCCTCTGTGATTGAGTAATATTGTGCAAGCCCCCAAAGACAGAGTAATATTCCAAGTATTGGTACCAAATCACAGTTCATCCATTCTTTATTTTGCAGGCCAGTCTCAAACTGGCTTCAGCTTCCAATCTTCATTCAGCATGGTAAGTTGATATTGTGCTTCCAATATTATGCGTGCCTCATATCATTCCTTGACATCTGTTCATAAACTGGCAGAGATATCTACAGAATCCATCAGCTTCATCAGAATGATAAAATCAGTATTGAGGCATGGTGATGCAAGCCTCAATTGTATATATTAATAATATTGTGACATATATGCAAAATGGGCACAGCTTGTTTAGGTAGCACTTGCTTAGTAACCACCATTGGAGACAGCAATTTGTCAGCAAGTGAAGTGGTCACTAAATGAAACTATGATTGTGCTCATGATCTTACTTCAGCTTTCCTTTGCTCTACAGGCCTGTCAAGGTTGCAAATGTGAGGATGGTCACAAGGTTACTTGCAACTGTGAATGGTCACTAAATAAGTCATTTAATAATGACTACCTACATTGTGATACTGTTCATTATTTCCCTCCCCCCTTTCCCTTCTCAAACTTTTACTTCTAAAAGGAGGTAAAATTTGGATTTGCAAATTATGCATACAGGCTTCCTTCCATTATGGGTTTCCAATTGCATGCAGATGGGTACAGGCATACAAGTGAAAGGATAATACAAGCATAGAACAATTTCATCTTTCTTATAAAACTGAGCAGGCAACTTGCTCTAGAAAGCCCCTTCCTCTGTGGCTAGCCTAGAAATCAGTTTACTGATCAATTGCAGGCTGGTTAACCTTATTATAAAGAGTTATTTATAATTATCCTTTGAACCTTTCTGTTAAAAGCAATAGGTGAACATGTGTAAAAACATTGAAGATGGTATAACTGAGCTTTAATTCCACCATTGTAGCTGGTCAAATGTGTTTTGTAGGTTTCCTGAATAGTACAGAATGTGTAAAACTGGAAATAGTTGTGAGACTTAACAGGCATACATTCAAATATATCATGCCATTTTGATTTCCAACCTCAATTCCCTTCTGCAATCCCTTAAAATCATCTCCTACACATTTCCCTAACCTTGGCTTGATTATATTTGTCATCCTAATTGGATGGACAACAAAACTTTTATTGCAACTACCTTGAATTAAAGATGTTCCCAGGAGCAAGGATTAAGACACGGGTTGAATATGTTTAATAGATGTATAGATGTAAATTTTGATTCTGTATAGAGAGGAGTTTCTGAGCTGTTCTTCCTGCTTACTCTCCTTCTTGATTCTGTTGGCCCAATGTTACTGTACCAGGAGGGTTCTCGGGACTTCCAGGGTCATGACTGCCCATTATGGGGCAAGATTTATCATTGGCAGGTGTGCTGGAGGATGGTATATTATCCAGGATTATGAACTGTAACAGGATAATCTCTCTAATGTAATTCAAGCTCTTGACATGGCTTATGGCTCCTTAATGTACCTCAGACTGAAGAATTGCAAGAACATTCTTCCCCCTCCCTATCTTGTCAGCTCTTAAATGATTTAGACAATTGCCTGAAGCCAGATCTTGGCCTCTAGTCATAACTCAGCACCATTCAGTAAATATGATGGTGAAAGAGTTTTCTCTGCCTTGTTCTTTCCCCACTGCATTTGCACCTTATCTACCTTAAGGGGGAGACAGCATCTTGATTAACAGCACGTACCTGCTTTGCTATGGGTTTTGGTCTACTTTTATATGTCCTTGACTTTTCAGAATTCACAGGGGTGTCACTCAAGATTTTTATATGAATGTCAAATTGTGCTTAGAGATCTTGGTGCTTATGCATCATCATCAAGCAGTAGCAGCATGCAAAAGTAAGTTGGGACTAGGTGTTTGTCCCACAGGCCTTGTGCCAATTAGCTGCTGGATATTTTAGGTGCCCTGCCATTTCATCTAATGGAACAAATTAAAGAGGTCTGTGCCATAAATTTAGAGAGCTATACAAAACACAAGAATTAACATTTTAGACAATGGCTGGGGACTCAGCAGCTAGTCTAGTTTCCCCCAGCTTTGCTTATATTTCCCATTCCTCACATTCTATGCCTGCTGGCTGAGGATAATAAAAGTTGTAGGTCAACATGTCAGGAAGGCCAGTGTTGGGAGAAGGTTGGCTTAAATCACCAAAGAAAAGAACTTGGCATTTAAAATTAAATCTTCATTTTCTTTATTGATAAGGTTTTTTTAAAAAAAGATTTTCTTATGTTGTGATAAGTGTTCTTAATGGTACAAATTGATGTTTCATAGATATTGCTATTAATGTTGTACCTTGTTAAAAGTCCACTCATATTCCAAATAGTTTTTCTATAATTCTATTCAATTAGTGCATTTTGTCTTGCAAGCTTATATACTCCAGTTCTGTACCTATACAGATAGTCCTTGACTTACAACAGCTCATTTAAAGCTACAATGGCACTAAAAAAAACAGAGTTATGAACATTTTTCATGCTATGACCGTTGTAGCATCCCCCTGTTCATGTGACTTATAGCAATAGCAGTAGACTTATATACCGCTTCATAGGCCTTTCAGGCCTCTCTAAGCGGTTTACAGAGAGTCAGCATATTGCCCCCAACAATCTGGGTCCTCATTTTACCCACCTCGGAAGGATGGAAGGCTGAGTCAACCCTGAGCCGGTGAGATTTGAACCGCTGACCTGCTGATCTAGCAGTAGCCTGCAGTGCTGCTTTTAACCACTGCGCCACCTTGGCTCTTAATTACATTTGGATGTGTTACAACTGACTCACATTTATGACGGTTACAGTGTCCCGGAGACAAGTGATTCCCTTTTGCGACCTTCTGACAAGCAAAGTCAATGGAGAAACCAGATTTGCTTAACAACCATATTACTAATTTAACAAATGCAGTAATTCATAAATAAGGCAACAAAAGTCAAAAAATGAGGCAAAACTTACTTAACAAATAACAAATTAACTTAATAACATAAATCTTGGGCTCAATTGTAGTCATACATTGAGGACTTTCTGTAGTCTCATAATAAATATGAACCTAAGGACCATTTTGAAATTCACTATTTTATATGTTATGAATTGTTATACTTAACCGTACTACTGTACCATTGCACATTAATGTATTGGGAAAAGTGTTCCTAGTTGCATGTTATTGCTCTCAGTATGAAGCATTGAGAGATGTTGTAAATCTATGCTCTAGGCTGTGGTGAACATAAGTGTATAAATTCTAATATTAATTCCTGGATCTTTAGGAATTCAGCTTCTCTTTTTTCTATACAAGTTGGCGATAATACAGAGGTTCTGCATATAGAGAAGTGGTAACTTTATAAAGTAGCTGCATACTACCAACCCTCTGCCTTTTCTATAAATTCCTTTAATTTGGGAGAGAATGGTAGGCAGTTGATAAAAGAAAAATGTAAAAAAGAATGAGAGTAAGCAGGCATTTTAGACATGAGTCAGTATTATCAAAAGTCAAAATTCAAAATCAGGTAGAAAAGGGGATGGGTCTGTTTATGAATAACAGGATAGGACAAAACATAGGATTAGCTATTAAACTAGCTTGATAGTTTAAGTAACAATTTAATTGCTGTAATGGATAACAGACAATAATCTGGCAGTCTGATATTATTTGAATGGTTCTTGGTTAAAGAGTAGAAAGTGGGTGGGGTTGTTTTTTTGAAGTTTTGCTTTGCAAATGCTTGATTGTTAGAAAAGTTTACAATTTTCATAGTAGCAGATTTACAATGCATTGGATTACATTCTATAGCTTTGTGAGAAGCTGATTGTCAGAGCTATATATGGCACTTAATGGCGTATAACTTATTTTAACTAGCCTTGTACTTCTTTCCTCTTTGATACAGGAGATAGAGATGCCTATTATACAGATAGGGGTAGAGCCAAACCATTGCTGGATTTTGATGATGATGGCCATTTCCTTGTGTTGATGGCTGTTGATTCATTTGGACAAGAGTGATTAGTTTAAGATTTGTACCATGGGCATCCACAAGACTGAAGGTTTCATCAAAATGATGAAATGAATGTTGTGCTGTTGTGATACAAATTCTGTTTCCCTCACACATATGTATGCATGATTCATGAAGCATGAAAGGGCAGAGCTTGTGACATAAAGTTGCTTACATCCTTTACTTCTCTCTGCGGGGACCTCGATAAGTTGCTTAGGTGCCCAGCTGGCAAAAACCTTGTGTGCTCCATCATTTACCAAGCATTTCGGTTGCCATAGGATGAAGGCTAGAGCAGGTATGAATTATTGCATAATTTGCTGATGCACACATGATTTTTCATAGAACAAAATCTAAGAAAAGTCTATCTCAGTGATGGTGAACCCTTTTCACCTCAGGTGCCAAAAGCATGCACATATAATTTAATGCCTGCCCTGCCCTGCACTATGTCCCCTGCACATGTGCACGTGACCCCCTGCTGCCCCACGCATGCGCGCATGGCTTTCTTAGAGCCTGGGGAGGGCAAAAACTGCCTTCCCTGCTTGCCAGGAGGCCTTCTGGAAGCTGGAAATGGCCCGTTTCTCAACTTCCAGTGGGCCTGGTAGGCCCATTTTTCATCCTCCCCAGGCTCCATAGGCTTTCTAGGAGCCTGGGGAGGGTGAAAATTGCCTTCCTTGGCCCCCTGGAGGCCCTCCGGAGGTGAAATCGCCTTCCCAGAGCCTCTGCACGAGCCCTGTATTTACCTGGCATCATGTGGAGACTCCTGGGAAGGGAAGAGCAGTGTGGGTGGGCCAGCCAAAGGAGCCAAGCTAGGGCAATGACTTGTACCCGCTGATATGGCTCCACGTGCCACCTCTGGCATGTGTGCCATAGGTTTGCCATCATGGGTCCATCTGCTGTCCATCTGATATTTTACCATTCAATCCCTATAAATTCCGGAGGACATGGTCTATGATCAGAGATTCTGGCTAATGTAATCCAAGACATCTGGAAGATGCCGCTTTGCCTAACTGTTCAATAGTTAATATAATGGAGAACCAAAGTTTGACATTCTCACTAGGGTTGCTTTAACCTGCCACCATTTTGGTTGAAGTTGAAAATAGGCTCAGTCATTTCTAAGACAAGAGGACAGATGGATGAGTGAGATTCTTTTTCACATCACGACTAGCAATTGGTGCTCTGGCAGATGCAAAGAATTGAGTCTTCCTCCTTTCTCATGCTGGCAGTTAGTTAAAATGAAGCAATTAAACCTCAGTGAAACATATGTAGATAAGTTGTGGCCACACAACACACTAGAGCATTTTCTAAATGTATACTATATGTGGAGCCATAAACTAATTGAACTGTTTTTTTTAATGATATAAAGTTAACCAACATTTACACAAACTGAACTTAGCTTTGATATAAATCTATTTCTGAGTTCTTTACTTGAACTGGTTAAGAGTTTTAAAGAATGTATAGCTATGAATAACTGAGCTGACAGAGGGCTGAGGGCTGCTGGGTCTGAATTCCTAGGCAAGGGAGTTTATATGTTACTGATCTTTGAAAGAAAAATGAAAGAAAAGAGGGCGGGTGGTAAGGTAGGTTGAAGAGCAGTGGCAGAGATGTGAATCTTATCAGGAGAATTAGTTCAAACAGAACCAAAACAGAAAAGTAAAGGGGGGAAAAGTCATGTCCCCACCATCACTTAAAAGAGAAAGCAAACTCAGGGACACAAGGCATGTATGAATGCCTGTGTAAGAAGGAGGGTCCTCTTAAAATCTAGGTGATTTGCAAGTCTTGTTGAAGCATGACGCCCTCTCTGATCCCTGGACTGCAGGCCAGCACACCATCCAGTGAAATTTAGGCAGCTGTATTTACTGTTGCTATTTGTTGTTGCCCTGGCAGCTCCCTCCAGTGTGAATTTTCTGTGTCACTGGCTGAGAGGATTCCGAGCAGGTTTTCTGATTATGTGTTTTTTTGTAAAACAAAGAGTGTGTCTGTTGGGGAAGGGTGTGGGAGAGAGCTTCTTTCTGATGCCCTTAACTCCTTAGTTGCTGGATAGCTGGGGATGGAATGGTAATGCAAGTAAAATTAGTCAAACAAATCATTCCTTTATTCCTGATTCAGTGAGGCATTATAATAATGTTATAATAAGGACAAAGGTTTATGAACTTTGGAGCCTTGGGCATTTAATAAAAAAAAATAACCTGCATCTTAGTAGTTCTATGAAACTGTGCTTAAGATTCTTACTGTTGATGTAATATTGACTTGTCTGTGTGTGTGTGGGGGGGGGGTGTTTGTTCTGAATCTCAAAGCTTAAAGCTGATCTTTACCACTAAATAGTCATAATGGGAATAGGATAGTACTAAAAAGGTGGGTATCACTAGTAATAAAAAGAATGGATTAAATATTAAAGATACAGAATTCACTGGGAAGACCAGCCACTCTGTTATTAGAGTGAATGAAATGACTTCTCTCTTGATATGAATTTATGGTATATAGACTAGAAAGCAAAGAAAGAATGTGGCAAGAGCACACTCCTTCCAGGAGTCTTGCTATAAAAACTACATGTTTGTAGTCAGAGCTGAGTTTGATTTAAGATTGTTTTGATATTTTAAAAGATAACAAGTTCCCTAATATTTTGGCCTTAATCATAATTACCTATATTTCTGTCTTGAGCCATTTTGAGGGGAAAAAAATGTAGAATGGAATAACTGAGATCAGCCAACTATCTAGATTGTCTTGTGCCAGGCAGAAGCCCAACAGACTTCCAGGAACTCCTATTGCCTTTTCTCTCTCTCTCTTTTTTAAATAAGCTGTATTTCTCCCCAAATCCATTATTAGAAGACAAAGTCCAAACTATCATTCTTCTCACAGTTCAGCTAAAATATGTCCTGTCATTGTAAATTGCATGCATGTTGTGGGGAATTTCAGAAATAGTTACCAGGGAGATGGGTGATTAAGAAATATGAAACATAAATAAACAGTGTTAAGATTTACCAAAAACTATTGCCACTATTATTAAAATCTGATGTTGTAGGATTGAGAGAATATAACCAATCCAACATAACCTAATGAGTTCTATAGCAAGGCTTAAAGTTGGATCTTCCCAGTCCAACAGCATGACACTATATCATGCTGTTTTTCAACAGTTTTAACAATAGAGATGTGTAAAATAAAACAGAATTTCCTCCCTCAGTATCTTCAGCCAAAGGAAATGTACCTCTTCAAAATCCCTTGACTATTAAAGTATAAATTACAAGTCTCTAGTAGCTTTCTCCACAATATGTTTATAGCAATTTTGAAAGGATATTGCTAATTACAGTGCTTTTAGGGTATTGGCTATTGGTTATTTTCGATGATAATTCTCCCTAAAAGTTACAATATTGCAGCTTGCCAGATTTTATTGTTTCCTCCTTTGTGTTCTTCTTAAAGAAGCTGGTTTAGAAAACCTGGACTGCCTCCACGTCTAGGCCAACACTGCTAAACTTTTGTAGTGGTTATACAATGTCTCTTCCCAATGAAATAGAGACTGCCCATTGATATAACTGTATGAACCTTCCCTGACAGGTAATAATAACCCTATTACTTGTCTTTAACTATGAGTTCACTCCATTAACTTCTCATAGCTCATCACTACCCCAGCAATTCCCCTTCATGCACTCATTCCACCTCTTTCAAGAGGATAGCTCTTTTAAAGCTCAATGCATCACATGATATAATTGCCAGTTCAGGCTTTTTAAAACCATTGCATGGGATGCCACAAGTAGTCCGCTATTCACAAATTATTTGCTGAAGAGCATAATTTGAATTGAATGCCTACCTTTTTATTACTCTCACACCTTGATATATAACCAAAGTGTAATTTATTGGGGATGACACCAAGATTATAGTATTGTATTTCAAAGCACTACAATTGAACAGTGCACAGAAAGATGAGCTATCAATCAACAGGTAATAAGAATGGCAGCAATAGTCACAAATAAGCAGCGCACAGACTACATGTGGTGGCAATAACCAAAAGGACATCGCCAGAAATTGCCATCATAGAAACATTTTTCCAGCCAAGCAGAATATATTAAAAGGAAGATGAAAATTACATCTGGAAAAATAAAATTAAAGAAAAACCCTGTCTCAGGTTATTTAACTAAAATAACAGCTCATATAAAATGCCTACCACATGTTAGAAATGGCACAGGAAAATTTAGAAGGATTCAGGTTCTAGTTAAATAGTAAGACAGGAGGCTATGGAAACAAAGAAAATGTCGAAAAGATAATAAGGAAAAGAGCCTAAACTCTGGAATATCTAAATAAGCTGAAGGACAAAGTGCCAAGTGACAAAATGTCCAAATCTCCTTGCCAGAAGAGATTTAAAACGCAAAAACTCAAATCTTGCTCACAGAGAACTAAAGGATATTTTGGTATTTGATACAGCCAATAGAGTTTTATCAAGTCACATCTGAAAACTTTCTAATGCTTCAAGTAATGTAACTAAAACAAGAACAATCAGCAACTACAGGATAACAAGGAAAACTTAAAAAACTACTGATTTTAAGGAACATTCAACAGGGAAGGACACATACTTTTTCCTAATTTGCCTCTACTCATGAAATAAATTTGTTGTTGTTAGTTGCAAAGTCGTGTCCAACCCATCGCAACCTTATGGACAACATTCCTCTAGACCTTCCTGTCCTCTACCATCCTCTGGAGTCCATTCAAGCTCATGCCTATTGCTTCGATGACTCCATCCAGCCACCTCATTCTGTGTCTCTTGTTTGACCATGTCCAGCTTGCCTTGATTCATGGATCTTACATTCCAGGTTCCTAAGGAGTATAGATCTTTACAGCATCAGATTTTCCTTTCACCACCAGATACATTGTATTGGTACATCCACAGCTGAGCATCCTTTCAACTTTGGCCCAGCTGCTTCACTCTTTCTGGTACTACTAGTACTAGCCCTCTGCTCTTCCCCAGTAGCATATCTGACATCTTCTGACCTGAGGGGCTCATCTTCCAGAGTCATATCTTTTTGCCTTTTGATACTGTCCATGGGTTTTTCATCGCAAAGATACTGGAGTGGGTTGCCATTTCCTTCTCCAATGGATCGCATTTTGTCAGAGCTCTCTGCTATGACCTGTCCATCTTGAGTGACCCTGCATGGCATACCTCATAGCTTCATTGAGATACGGAAGCCCCTTTGCCACAACAAGGCAGTATTCCATGAAGGAGATGAAATAAATATGAAGTGATAAAAAAATTTTCTACCATGTCCTCAGGATATTCCCTCCTGATGTTGCCTAATCCATAGTTGAGGCAAATTAAAGTCATTGTAAGTTGTTTTATTTTGAAAGTAGTGATTTTGCTCTTCTCCTGACCTAACACATTTTTTTGCCATGGATACAATCTGGCATTAGCCAATTGTTTATTTATTTGTTTAATAGATTTATATTCTGCCTTTCTTTTGATTGCTGATAAGGCCAGGGTTTCCTTAGTATCTATTGGCTACTGTACTCCCTGCCCAATCTCAGTACATGTTCTGTAATATGTACATGTAGACAAGTATGAGAATATAAAAATAGTCTGTACTCCACGTGTATATACTGGCAAATTTATAATAATATGGCAAAAATGAATGCACATAACCATGAAAAAGAATGCTTCTGGCTTGCATAGTAGAAGGATAGTCCTACATATAACAAGTGCACCAGAAAATATATAATGGATAAACTCACTAGTCTAGCTCCATTTTACCATTTTGGAGAGGGATGCAGTATTTTACCATGGCCTCTCCCTTATGACAACTTCACTTCACGATGCATCAATACTTGTATTTTTCATTGTTTCTCTGCAGGTGCACTTGATATTCCAGGGCCTGCCATTTAAGCTCTGGCCTCCAGAATGGGTGGCATTGCTGTATATGAGAAAAAGAAGAGTGCTCCTCCTAGACTACATAGTTAAGAATATTGCAAGGCATTCAGGTTTTACTTGGATTCGGGAGATGATTTATGGGACCACCTATAAGTCTGCTGGGAGATCTCCAAGGTATGCTAGGTTGCCAAGTTCTGAATGGATGTTCTTGATCAAATTCTGAAGGACCTGGCACAGTTGTGTGCTAGGCCTTCCTTGTGGTGGAATGACAACTCAGGGAATAATGATCACATGCCAATAATTTGGGTGGTGTGAGACAATCAATCTTATGCTTGGAGAGCAAACTCATGAGTAATATCCAGAATAAGCATTTCATTCATGAGTTTAATCATGTCAAACATAGAACCTCACTCACAACATAACAATAATACAAAGCCCAAGAATCTTATGCTAGCCACAAAAAGAGACACATTGTTGTTTAAGCACAGCATGCCTTAGCAAAGACAATCTCCTATAGCCATGCGTGCTGGCAAAGTCCAAGGACTGCATTAATACCTAGGAGATTCTACGGGATCAGGACTAGGCCAGGAGAAAGAATGTGCACATTTCTTGAAACAAGTATGACACAATTTGGGTGCAGCCAACTGCTACTAAAAAGGGCTAGGATGATCTATTGGCAAGACTCAAAGCAGACTCAAGGTAATTTAGAGATGAAACAAGGATAAGGCATCCATGGAGATAACCTAAATACATTCTCTGAAATTGGTTCTGGACATACAGCAGCCTGGCTGATAGGTCAGAGGTAAGGAGGACGGTTTACAAGAAATATTGAGTGCTCCCTTTTGCTTTATCTCCTATATTCCTTGTTCATCTTGACAAGTTACTAACCTGACATTCTAAGGACTTTTCTAGAGCGATTCCATCCCATTTTACCCTGTCTCATACTAGAGGGAATGATTGGCAGTTGTTTCTTCCACTGGCTAGTAATGCCTGGTGGGAGGAGGAATGAAGACAAATCCTTTTCCTTAACATGGCCTGAAATTTCTTATGTAGTGCCAACACTGTTTGCCAGCCTTGTTACTGTGGGCAGAATAGAGATTGACAATGGAGATGGCACAATTTATACCAACATATTTTTCTGGAGACTGATGGATTACACTTTTGCATGGTCATAAGGCTCCTTAACTTAATGCCATTCAGTGTTTAGGACTGTAGCTTTCATCATTATTTGAATAGGTTGTGAGCTCTGTACTTCCAAGAAGTATCCAAGATTGTTACTTCTGGTGGTAGATTAGGCATGACCAGTCTAGAATAAAGCTTTATTCTCACATTAATAAGTTTACAGTTAGAGCAAATGTTCTTTGCTCGTAAGAAAAGAAGATATTTGCCAACTTAGAGAAAACTCTTCCTCCCTCCCTCCCTCCTTGTTTGGAAAGTTAGGAGTTTGGAAGGAACTTTTTACTAAGTGAGATCACAGGCAAAGCCTATTCCTAGAAAGTTAATTCTTTTCTGTTATTGACATTTCAATTTATTGACTATTCAGCTTTGTTGTACCCCACCCAAAGTCACTTGTTTGATGAGATGGGGGCTATATAAATTAGACAAATAAATAAACAATTATTTAAACCAGCAAGAATGAACAAGAAATAAATTGAGAAAAGCTAATTTAATAGATTAATCCTTTACTATGTCAAAACTATGTTTTTCTTCTCTTTTTTTCATTTGTATGTTCATGGAATTAAGAGGTTTCCTACTATATAGAAAAATGTGACAGATACATTGCAGTTATGAATCTTCATGCTAATTTTTGAATAGCAATAGCACTTAGACTTATATACCACTTCACAGTGCTTTACAGCAGCTGTCTCTAGGCAGTTTACAGAGTGATCATATTGCCGCCAACAATCTGGGTCCCTATTTTACCAACTTCGGAAGGATGGAAGCTGAGTCAACCCTGAGCCTGGTGAGATTCGAACTGCTAAATTGCAGTCAGCCGGCAGTCAGCAGAAGTACCTTGCAGTAATCACTGCACCACCACGACTCTTCTTAACATTCAAATATTAGAAGATACAAAGGATAACAAATGGATCTGTGTAGAGGCCAATTTCAGTTCACAAGGGAACAAAAAACTGGAGGAGCCTTATTTTCTTTTAATAGGCATTCTGTGGGTATTACGTAATTTGTATTGGAAAAATCTGGCTTCACAAACTTCACACATGACTTTTTCTCAATTTAAGGTCTACATTTGAATAGAATACAAGAGGGTGGGTCCAAATGTAGGAAAAATCATAAAAAAGTTGATATGGACAAAAAATAAAATTAATGATCTAAGCTCGGGGTAACTTGCACAAATGTATTTATGATTAAATTAAAAGCAACTATTATGAACATTCCCAATTTATTTATTTTCTTTTTAGCACAGAACAATTTTTGTAAGACTCTGAGATAGGACTGGGACTGCAAAAACATGGATGACCACTAGAGGTCAACAAAAAATAGAATTTTCTATATAACATTGGTCAATACTTTGGCCACTTAAAGAGAAGGAAGGACTCACTGGAGAAGAGCCTAATGCTGGGAACAATTGAGGGCAAAAGAAGGAGGGAACGACAGAGAATGAAGTGGCTGGATGGAGTCACTGAAGCAGTAGGCGTGAGCTTAAATGGACTCCAGAGGATGGTAGAGGACAGGAAAGCCTGGAGGAATGTTGTCCATGGCATCATGATGGGTCAGACAGAACTTCGCAACCTACAACAACAACAACATAACTTTGCATCTTTGCACTCTGGATGTTTGATGCTAAGATCTGGGTACTAACCCAAATTTTTTGGCTCTAGGTCCTCAGGTGGTCTATCTGAGGAAACATCTCAGGTTGTGTACTAAGGAAATAGTGCATCCATTTGTTTTCTAAATAACAAAATAACAAAAGCTAAACTGCAGCTTACAGCATTACAGTATTGTGTGCCAGAGCTGAACATATTGTGCTAGGCATGCTGTATTAAACGGTGGTTTGTATACTCAGTATTTAATATATAAACCATAATTGGTATGATTTTTTTTACAAGTACTGTAGTGCTGATCCGCAAACTATGGTTTATAAAGCAGAGTAGCTGGATTAACACAGCATGCCAAGCAAATCACATTATGGCATGAAGGAGGCTGAAGATTTCACAACTACCAAGCCTGCTTAACAGTTTAGTCACCTCATTTTTCAAATGCTTTTCAAGGGAAGCCACACACACATTGCATTAAAGGAATGGTGTCATGTTACAGGTATCATAGAGTTATCTCAAAATGTTTCAGGTAGGATTGATTTATCCTACTATATCCCATCTCTTTCCCCTGCAATTTAGTGGCAATGTTTTCAGTTTGGCTGGTTGGAAAAATTCTTTACATAGGAAAAAGGCTAGGAATGGGAACAATCATGCTATTCTTGGCCAGAGAAGAAGACTTGGAAAAAAGAAAGCAGGGACAAACAGTTTGGGAAACCGAATGAAAAGAAAGCTCAAATGGTGCTTGAATCATAAGGATTCCCTCCTCCCCCAAAGCAGGAAAAAGTCAAAAATGGGAAACAAAAAGATGGAGTAGAGGACTCTGAGTCTTGCAGCAGATTGAAACCAGGAACGGAAGAAGTCAATGAAAAAGAAAGCAGTGAAAAAAAATATCACAAAGACTTTGGGTGTGTGCACATGCTGTTTCACGCAAATTGATGAGAAAAAATTACTCTGGAGTGGTTGGCAAACTTTGGGCCAGCAAATCGATTGAGCATGGAGGCCAGTTTGAGAGTGGGTAGATTTCAAATGAAGCAGCCAGATCTTTGGCTGGAGGCATCTCCAGTAAAGCTTCAGATTAACTCCACATTGCAAAGCTGTGCTTCTAAAAATGATGGACTCTCCCATTCATTCTTTCAAACAAGATATGGCAGATTTTGGTGTACAGGTAGTCCTCAACTTACAACCACAATTGAGGCCAACATTTCTGTTGTTAAGTGAAACATTTGGCCCATTTTATGACCTTTCATGCCACAGTGGTTAGGTGAATTGCTGCAGTTGTTAAGTTAGTAACATGGCTGTTAAGTGAATCTGTTTCCCCCATTGACTTTGCCTGTCAGAAAGTCGCAAAAGGACCCTGCAGCTGTCATAAATATATGAGTCAGTTGCCAAACATTTGAATTTTGATCACACGACCATGGGGATGCTGCAGCGGTTACTTTTTCCAGTACTGTTGTAACTTTGAAAGATCACTAAATGAACTGTTGTAAGTCGAGGACTACCTGTATTACCAACCGGTGAATCTTCTCCTCTCAGGATGTGGTAGTATTTGCCAGGGCTTGATTGACTCTGCTTGAGAGTAAGAAGTTCTCTCTGCTCCAATGAATTCTAGGGGAGAGGGGCTGAAAGACATGGTTTAAGATGGACCATGCAGCTGCCAGGAAGCTGGAAGAAGTGCACAAAACCCAAGGGAGGCATGAGACGAATTATTAATTTAGCCACGAAGAAATCAAGCTGCAGGTTGAAGAGGATGGGCAGTAGGGCCTGTGAGAAAAAGGCTGCACTCCCCCAAGAGGCTGCGCATGGAGTTCATCTCTCCGGAGATCTGGGTTTCTTCTTTCTCAACACTTTCACTCATTTCCTTGAGCTGCAGTCAGATATTTATTTAACCTTGCAAGTGAACTGCATTGAGAATGCCAAGTACTGGAACTGCAAGTGCTCTTACTGATGCCGTGTTTACATATGCAGGCCTACATTTGTTACTGTCTCTCATGTGTGTGCCGATACATACACACATAGAGATATTTCATTCACAGATGCTTGCAGACTAACTGTGTGGGCCCTAAGACATTGCACAAGGATTGATTCTGGAACCTGTTAGGGGTCATGTGAAATGGTGATTATGCACATGACACACGGGTACATACATGCAATAATCACAGCACTTAGGCCAACACATTTAATGTTTGTAAGCAACAAATGGCTTTAGAATAAAAAGTATTTATATACTGTTATTGTATTCTTCCAATGTTCTTCTTATTCAATCCTAAAGTAAAAGCATTAATATAAATAATACAGCCCTCTGAAAGCTTTATGAAAGTTCTTTGGCTTGGTTTTTCTTCTGGGTAAGAAGAAACTGAAGGAAAATGAGTTTTTTTTACATATTTTCAAATTAAACATACAGTTTTGCAAATCATTCAAAGCAAAATTTGGGCTACTTTTTTGCTACTTATTAGTCATATTTATTTATTGCCTTTCAATGGAAGGGGAAAATACACACACATACACAGAGAATATTTAACATCTCTATGCCCATCACAGCAAAAAGCTCAACAGAGCTACATTAGTCCATCTTCATCCCTGTATGTAGGAATCAACTTTCACAGCTATAAAGTGCTATCACATGGAGGGAAAACTGTGAGGAGCCCCAGGAGATCCTGCACCCCTGCAGGGAATCAAGTTTCAACTCACTGCAGGGAGGTTAACAGTCTAGGGCAGGAGTGTCAAACTCAAGGCCTGTGGGCCGGATCCGGCCTGCGAGTGCTTAGATCTGGCCTGCGGGGCTGCCCTGGAAACAGCAAAGGACTGGCCTGTGGTGCCTCTGCCACTGAAAACGGGCTCCCAATCTCCATTTTTGGGTGGGGCGGTTTCCTGCAACTCTCTGCCACAAAAATGGAGCTTGGGAGGGCTGCATGACTTTGCAACACAGAAGCTCACTATCAGACCCATGCCTTGTACTATGCTATATTATAATATTTTATTTTAATGCAATATATAAACTCGGCTATTGAGATTTTATGACATAGGAAATTGTATGAATCTTGCCAATTGTAGCTTATTCAGCAAAGTAGGGCTTAAACTCATATGTAATCTCAGTTTTTGATTCACCTTGGATCAGTCATTAAACATATTAATGCAGCATATTAAAGCAAGTCAATCACTAACATAGGTAAACACAATAGGATGCTACCCAAAATGACAGACTAGTAACAACCAAGATTCACTAATTGCCCTCCAATTTGGTTCTGTCTGCAGTAGTGAGACACCTAACACAGTTTTTACATTTTACCAATAGAGAAAAAAGAAAAAGGATACAAAAGTTAAATCTGCAGTGGCCCAGTCCCCCATGAGCTTCCCTAATTGCAATTTGCACCAGCCTGCAAAAGAGAGAGAGAGAGAGAGAGAGAGGGAGGGAGGGAGGGAGGGAGGGAGGGAGGGAGAGAGAGAGAGAGAGAGAGAGAGAGAGAGAGAGAGAGAGAGAGAGAGAGAGAGAGAGAGAGAGAGAGAGAAGAAATATGGGGGCTCTGCAGATGGACTGACCTTTTTTCAAAGCTCCTCTAGTTTCCTGTTGGGTAACTGAAGCATGGTCCAGGCATGTTACTCTAGAACAGACCATGGGTACAAATGATAATTCAGAGATTCTGTCTTAGCTGCAATTTAACCCACAGTAGGGGTTCAGACAGTATGCTGTATAATGCCTTAGCATATTGTGAGAATTAGGTCACTGTTACTCTCAGTCTAAGCAATTGCACAGAGAAATGCAGAAGAAATTTGAAGACATTTCTTCAAAGACAGATAAAGGTGGGGAAATTATGAGTGCCACATTAAGCCCTTTGGAAATAAATGAATTAAACAGAATGATATAATGGGGCCTTCTGCAAAGATTATAATGGAAAATACATCATTTTTATTAAAAAAATGAAAGTAAGGCTTAACAGATTTGTATATCTTTCATTCTTTATGAGAAAAAAACCCTCAAGATGTTGTGTGGATCTGAAAAATGGAATGTATGAGAAATATAGGATGAAAATGATTAGGTAATCTCTCTCATGTGCAACATGGAAACTCCATACTAAGCATTGTGTAACAACTGCTCACGGTGAAGTTGCTGCTCAGCATTTGCCAACCACTTTCATATTACAAGCAAAGAGAAGGAGTCGGATCTTTATACTATCAAATATTATAACAGTGCTTCTAAAGAAAACGAAACTTTAGATCCAGCACTATTTTTTTTTAAAAAATGAGTGAAATAACATTAATAGATGGAATTGAAATAAACAGAATGCTATCCAGATGTTACATGTTTATTTAATAGGGAAACATTTTCCTTTGGCCATAGAAAAACAATAATGCTTTTATTTTAACCTTTTTGGTACCAAACTGGTGGATTTTTGTTTTTCTGTTTTTAAAATGTGGTGAGGTTGTGTAAAAGTTTTTTCTCCTTCTGCTTTTGAGTCAGTTTTTGATTCCTGATTACCGCCTTGGCTAGTTTCTGTAGTTTTCTTGGCAAGGTTTTTTGGAAGTGGTTTGCCATTGCCTGCTTCCTAGAGCTGAGAGAGAGGGACTAGTCCAAGCTCACCCAGCCTGCTTCAGGCCTAGGCAGGACTACTGTAGATAAAATGCAAACATCCAGATGTAAAGATTGTCTGACTAGAAATGGACATTTCTTCAGAATGCAGAGTTAGTTCAACTCTAAAGCTCAACTGTTCTGGGCTTACCCAGAGATACCCAATTCTATCACTTCCTGACATTGGGATAACAATTAACAATAATGAATATATTTATTGTTTTGTATTTTTGCCAGCTGGAACCTCTTTGATCACATAGCAGCATAACAAAGAACAAGGAGCGGCATTTCTCTGCTTGTTTGCCTGTAGCCCCTCACAAAGATTCATGGCCATCCCTAATCCTAAATGTAGCCAGAGTTACAGGCCGTCCCAAGGGTTCTCTGCTACCTCCACTCCCCATAGTGGGTGATGTTTTCTCTCGTGTGATCGTTTAGAGAAAAGACTGACATTGCTAGACTGTTTTCTTGAACTCTATAACATACCCATCCCTGTGGGACTCTTTGCAGGGCTAATAAATACATTCTTCTGCCTAATATTACACCTCTAGACAGGTCAACGGTGCTGAGTTGCTGGCTTTTTTTATTCCTAGAATGTCTTTCCAAGAAAACTGCTTTCCAGATTCAGCATTTCTGGGACTGTGGTCCCATAACAGCAGACAGTAAAGACTTGCTGATCAGTCATTGCTCCAGGATGGTAATCCTTTCATAGCTAATACTGATTTAAAATGCTGCTTTTAGGCAACCTGCGAACATCTCTCAGTAGCTCACATAAGGAAAAGGCAATGTTCCCCAAGAAGGCATTATGTTATGGAGGGAGGGAGGGACCCAACCATCAGAGGGCACAGAAAACCAGTTCTGCTTTCTCTATATACAGACCTTGTGGATTAAGCTATCAGCCAAAGCAACTGCACTCTAAGGTCAACACCAGGAGCACCTGCCCACAGACCTACGGGTGCAGCAGACAATAAAAGTCTTGTTTCTTTCATAAGTACTGTTGGAGCAGGATGCCCAGGCCCTGAGCCAACTTGCTGATCGCATAAAATATTATTTGTGTTTAAAAATCTCAGTAATTGACTATGCACATTTTTCCAAGCCTTCTGCCAACAGCAGTAAAATCAAAATCCGTCCCAGATTACTTTCATCATGCAAATTCTCATTTTTGTAAACAGGAGTGAAAGGCAGACCCACTGTTTTTCACAGCCAGAACATCCACTGCCAAGCCCACACCCAATGCACAGCAAAGAGTTGACCGAATCATTTATCATTGCGCTGCAAATGGGCATATTAGAGAATGATGCTCCTGCAGTGGGAAGGAGAATTAGAAGAGGTGGGATCTGTCTCTCGAGTTTTTTCTATAGGTGCAAAACATCACACTGTTTTATTGTGCACGATATGGTTAGAAAGAGTGGCTTTTATTGATTTGCACACTTTTCTGATTTAAAAAAAATACTCAAGATGAAATTTAAGGGTAAATGTAAAGGTTTCCCCATCCAGTCATGGCTGACTTTGGGAGCCAGTGCTCATCTCTGTTTCTTAGCCAAGGGAGTCAATGTTGTCCAAAGACTGATCATGTGGCCCGCATGACTATATGCCAAGGTGCACAGAATGCTGTTATCTTCTAACCAAAATGGTACCTAACCTATTTACTTGCATTTAGCACTAGCTCTTAGCAATAGCACTTAGACTTATATACTGCTTTACAATGTTTTACAGCCCTCTCTAATAAGCAATTTACAGAGTCAACATATTGACCCCCAAGAATCTGGGTCCTTTGCATGCTTTCGAACTGCTAAGTGAGCAGGAGCTGGGGCAAGTAATGGGAACTCGGATCTTGAATCTAGGCTGTCAAGCTCAGCATCTTTAGCTGCTGAGCCACCAGACCCTCTAATGATGCAATATAAAATATTAAAAGATCAATCTTGCCAATAAGAACTCACCTGAAGATCCTTTCCCATGTATAGTAGTGAATCTTCTTTACATATAATAGTAATTAGCTAAAAGTATATTCTGAATTGCCAGAGATTTGGATCTTACATCAACAAATGGATTCACATTTCTTGCTAAGTCTTGGTTAAAACCCATTACAAGATGCTTTATCGGCTGGATTGTCACATCACATTAAGGCAAACCCATGGAAATGTGTCTCATGGACTCAGCCAGTTTCTATAGCATTGGTACTGTCAGTTCAGTATAGAGAGTGAGGCATACATAGAATCATAGAATTTTACTCCAACTCTTTCCTCAGTGCAAGGAATTAACATATTTCAGACAGATGGCTGTCCAATCTCTGTTTGACCACCTCCATTTGATAATCTCCAGTGAGGGGGAATATATCATTTCATGAGGCAAACTATTCCATAAGCTGAGAGCTTCATCAGGAAATGCCACCTAATATCTCACTCAAATGTACTTGCCTACATTTTTAGTCCAATGTTTCTAGTTCTATCACCTGGGACAATGAGAATATCCTCTTTCTCCTCTATCTTACAACCTTTTAGATAACTGAAATGGAGGAGCAATATAGAAGAGTCAGAACAATGGATTTCAGGAGGCATATTTTAATGAACTCATGCAGAAGGAAGGTCTGATCCAATGGCTTGAAATCTCAAAGAAGGAAACTGAGAAGAAAGGGAAATCCTGCATTTCCCCTCAAGTTTCCTATCATTTTTGTTTGTCCATCCAGTTCCTCCCTGTTGGTATTGATTAGATGCAGAATTATGGACCTCTTGTTCCTTCTTCCATCTTTTGACAAATGAAACTGTCAGCAAGAGAGGACAGGAATTGGTTGCCATACTGACTCTTGATGGAGTTAGATTCCCAGTGAATATCAGAGTAGTGGAAATCTATTGTAGCTCGCCTATGCTTCTTTGAAAGTTTAGTCATTTGGCACAGAAAGGCCTTATCCATATCTTCTGCCTGTTCTGGATGCATACAATACACTCCCACGATGATATCACTTGTGTTTTTCTCTCTTTTTATCCTTACTCAAACATTTCCAGCAGAATTTCCATGCTGATTTGTGAATTTCCATAGAGTCATATGCTTTATTTCTGTACATTGCAACACCCCTACAGTGTTTCCCTGAAAATAAGACAGGGTCTTATTTTCTTTTGACCCTGAAATAAGCACTTGACCTTATTTTGGGGGAGCTCTTATTATTTTTGAGATGCAGGAGGTGGCGAGCATGGTCACCTCATGGCTGCTGCTGTGTTGCAATATTTTCAGAGAGGGCTTATTATCTGTGGAGGTCTTATTTTCAGGGAAACAGGGTATCTCTTTCTGTTGACTGATTCTTTTGAAAAATATGTTGCCTTCTAAGGTTATGTTCTAATCATAGAGGTTATCCCATCATATTTGAGTTGTTATTTATTTATTTGTTTATTAAACTTACATGCTACCCATGTCATTAAGGCATCTCTAGGTGCTTACAACCATTCAATAAAAATGCCTTGTAAAACATTAAAACAATAAATAGAGATTTTAAATTTACAATTTAGTTAAAATTAGGTTGACAAAGATGGAGAAGAAGGCAGCACAGTGCACATGGGGAGGAGGTGGGGTGTTATCTAATCCATTAGCTACCTCCAGAGTGCTACATACACTCATTTGGGACCCCAGGTTAGTTTCTATGTCCAATTTATATGACATCATACTTGTTCTTCTGTGTAGGACGTTAAGACCTTTCTTTCATTTTCAGTTCTATATGGATTCATGTAAAAATATCTGAGATTGTGAGTGGTACTCCCTATTGGTTTTACTGTTCTAGTTTTCTGCCAGTCTTTAGGTTGAGCCACAGTGGCACAGTGGTTATAGTGCAGTAATGCAAGCTACTTCTGTTGGCTGCTGTCTGCCTGCAATCCATGTTGCTTGCTCTGTTTACTCCCTTTGCCTAATTCACATATCAAATTCCCATTTGATTCCCTATTTATGACTCTGATCATAGTTCTTAAAAGCCTAGAAAGTCTTCTGGAAGAGCTTTAGTACTTTGATATTAACATGTGTATTTATATATGTTGAGATATGTATTAATATACATGTCATTTTTTCTTCCATGAGATCATGGTAATGAATATTCTACCTTGCCCTTAATTTATCATCAAAGCAAACCTATTTAGTGGGCTAAGATGAAAGACTGAGATTTCATTTCATGTCATACAAAACTGAGTTTCTTTTGATGATGCTTCGTTAGATAAACCATAATGGCTAAGTTTACACATAATGCTGAGCATATCACAATGGTCAACTCCATACAGCATAGTATGAATCCGGTCAGAAATTACTCAGTAAAAACATTATGATTGACTTTTAACACAGGTTTCCCCGATCCAAGGCTAACATTATAATCATAACTTTACCATATGCTAATAAAAGAGTATTTCTGTAAGTCTAATTATTGCATAGAAGAGAGTGTTTGAAAAAGTGTAATTGTTTTAGAAAAACTCATCCACTGAAATTCCATCTTGTCTAAATTTCTTGTACATAACAGCATAACTATTAAAGCTAAGGATCCAGTGTTGTATTAAGTACGATAAGCCTACATAAAATATTTGCCAGTAATCCAGATGAATCAGCATTAAAACAGAAAAATAAGTTAGGCTTGTTGTCTCAGCTTTGGCAGATATACTTAGGTGGAATTGCTCTTTCAATTCATATTCCCAGTGCAGTGGAATGTGGGACAGCAAATGAAGGTGTAATTAAGGACAAAAGATAGTAGTACAGCAATAATTTAATCCCCATTTAAGACAAAGTATAGAAGAGACAATTAATATTAAAATAGATCTCCACAGCTCTGGAAAGACAGAATACACACATACTGTACATTGACATTTTATGGTTTTAAATCAGTCTTTTCAAATGTGTTTGTTCACAATTTATGGCAGGCTAGCTGGGAATTATGACAAGTACAGCTTGACCTGACTGAAGGACAAGGGGAGGGCAGATATCTAGATTATCTTGGGTTTATCACAATTTATTTGGAGGCACAGAGCTGATTCTAAGCTTTAGAGGTCTATGGGAAAATGTTTTGTGGTTGGCTTTCCCTCTACATGAACCTCCTCGTCCTTGATAGTAACACTGAAAATTGGGTTAGGACAATCTATCTGAACTTTCCAGTTTATTTCTTTGCTGCCCTCTAGTGGTCAACAGGGATTTTACAATCCAGAGATGTGCCGAGGTGGTGCAGTGGTTAAATGCAGCACTGCAGGCTACTTCAGCTGACTGCAGTTCTGCAGTTTGGCTGTTTAAATCTCACCGGCTCAGGGTTGACTCAGCCTTCCAACCTTCCGAGGTGGGTAAAATGAGGACCCGGATTGTTGTTGGGGGCAATACGCTGACTCTGTAAACTGCTTAGAGAGGGCTGAAAGCCCTATGAAGCGGTATATAAGTCTAACTGCTATTGCTATTGCTATTGCTATGATAGCTCTATATTAGGTTCAAACAATTTCTTCAAGGGGAAAACAAGGAATTATAATGATGAAGACCCAGATAATAGCAATAGGATGCTATGTGCTAGTGCTGGGCTTACCTAAAAGCAGCGAGTGACATCCCAAAGAGTTTCTACTATCAATCATTTATAGGAAGGTTTGGATCTTCCTCTGATAGTTTCTGCTACTAGTGTGACAAATCCTACATGATGTGTAGTTTTCACACACTTAGCAGAAATCTTACCTTCTTAATTAGAAGGAAGGAGCAGAAAGTCTCACTCAAAGGACCCATCTGCATCGGAAACAAGTCACGAGAAAATTCCACATACAGTGAATTAGTATGGTTTTCACTGGGGCTTATTATGTAAAATGTATGGTGCACACAAATTTAAAATATATTAGGCTATATGACCATAGATACTTTAAGTCTCCTTTTCATTTCAATGTGATTTACAGGATTCAAGCTTCATATATGCACACGGATCTCTATGCTTCCCACCAAACTGTAGCTACGGTACTTCTGGGTTGGGGGCTTCCTCCCTTTTAACACAGCCATACAATAACAGAAAAATGCTGAATCTGAAGAATTTGACTCTTTAGAATTATTGCGGATGGATCTTTGCCAGATATTAGATGGATCTTCTGGAAGATCAGTAAAGCTGTGGAATAGACTTTGCACCAGGAAGGAAGAGACTATGAGATGAGATTAAGAAAAGAGGTTAAAATGAGCATTGCCTATATGTTCTTGTTTTATTGTTTAGAGGTCTTTGAGACCCAGCCCCCTTGTGTTTTCCTCAATCTTCTGGAAAAATGAAATACTTAGCAAGTTCCCTGAATGATTTTGGGGGCAGTTTTTGGTTCTTGCCTTCCATTCTGTTACACAAAAGTACAGTTTTTGCTTTCTTTCCTTGTAATTTTACCAAAATACTTTTGGACTGGACCCTCATGCTCATTCTAATGTGGACCTCCTTCATGTACAATGCGATTCCTCTTCCCCTTTTGTCTGGTCTACACCTTTTGAATAAGTTATGCCTTCTAATACTTCCATTCCACTTGTGAGGTTTTCCCCCCCTCACTTCAGTAATGCTTACTTAATCATATTCACCTTTCTTCATTAAGATTCCAAGTTCTTCCTGTTCATTCCCAATACTCTGAGCACTTTTACAGATACACTGGAATCTTTGGGTCATGTAACTTAACCTATTCCATTCTGTATTTGCATACTCATTTTCATATACCTTTGCATCCTGTGCATTCCATACTGTTTTCAGAATTTGACATTGCACTATTATTCAGGTTCACTCTCACACCTAATTAGTTGAAAGCTGTCCTGATCAGGTTTTAAGGTTTCTTCTTGGCTTTTTGTGAGCAATAGCTTGTCTCTAATTTATGATATGAAGGGTTAAAAAGAAAATCTCCCAGATTAGGTACTGAGAAATGAAATGGCATTAAAATATCAGAGTAGAAAAGTGATGAACACTGAAAAATAACAGTTAACCTCCAAATATATGATATTACTATGACTTCCTCCTCAGAAAATTAGAATGGTGTTCTGCCATTCAAAAAGCAAATCAACATTTAACCCTAAATTTACAAGTCTTGAGTAGACTCAAGGTTTACAGTCTTATATTAGAAATGGTTCATACTAAATGTTCCATGTAATTTTGACAAAAAGAATTGAATTTCAAATTTTATTCTTTCAACATCTGGAAGATAGCACTCTGTTTATGAAGGATGACTAGTGTTTCTATAGTCACTCGCTAGTGTAAGTGAGATGAATTGCTAGGGTCTGTTGAATGAGTTGCATATATTTATCAAAGGAAGAGTATAGGTTTTATAAAAGTGCAATTGTCATATGTGATTGATGTTTTCAGGGGGGGGTGGTATTATAGCAAGCAAGATTCATTAGCCCTTTCTTTCCCAATATCAACAACTCATGAAAATACCCCTCTGCCTAATTACTGGGATTTTAAAAAACCTTAGAAGGTGCAAATTGAGGCTTTTAAATTACTAAATTGTGATATGGAGGAAGAAATGAAAAAGAGGCTATGGGCCAGATGGGAAGGTGCTACAGGCCACATTCAGCTGATATGTTCAGCTTATCAACTGGGGTTCCCACTTCTGCTACAGCATTTTCCATACAAGGGAAAGATATGAGAGACAAAAGAAATTGCCAAAAATGGAAATTATAAAATTGTTTAGAAACATGAATCATATCAGAAAAATGATGACCGCTGTTTGTCTTGTCAGACAAGAGTATATTTGTTTATGGAACCCTGTTCTGAATTTTTTCATGATTACCATGTTGCAGTCCTATCTTTAAATCTCTATGTGCACTACAAGATAAAACAACAGCAGCATTTCTCACCTGGACATTCCTTGCTAGACCCTTGCTAGAAGGATATATTTGTAATGTTAATCACTATATTACAGGAGCAAAAAGAAAGAAGTTCATCTTTGCAGTGAATTTCAAGCTGCAGTTCAGTTTTTCAGAACTTATTTGAGCAAAATCAGAGAGTTTTAATTTCTATAGGTAGGTCTTGCTGTAGCTAACTCCTTTTTTCTGAGACCGAAGTGTTGAGCTATCTGGAGTTGTTATTCAGTCTGAATTATTGTGCCAGAATGATGGATCAAACCCCTAAGAAAGTTGCCTCCCACTCTGTTTTGTATAGTTTTAGGTATCAGTAGAAGAGATTTTTGTTTATAGAAGCTTTCAAAAGTTTTATTTGGATTCTGTTTATTTTAACCAGTCAGTTCAATGTTTCTTTGTTGTATATTATTAAAGTGTAGAATGTATTGCATAATCCATGGGGTACAAGATAGTAGAAATCCACTTTATAAATGTTAAAATAAATTATGTTGTATATAATATAATGAATTTAGAGAACTAACGAAGAACCATATGTTCTCTTAGGAGGTACGTTTCCTAGAAGTTCTGCAAAGGACTTTACCTGAATCATCAATGTTTCAGAAGAGTTCCAGAAGATGGAAGTTTAATGCTTAAATTTCATTAGAATGTAAGGAAGTTCTGTTCAGGGGTGAAATTCAGCAGGTTCTGACAGGTTCTGGAGAACAGGTAGCAGTATTTTTGAGTAGTTCGGAGAACCGGCAAATACCACCTATGGCTGGCCCCAGAGTGGGGAGGGAATGGAGATTTTGCACATCCTTCCCCTGGAGTGGGGTGGGAATGGAGATTTTGCAGTATCCTTCCCTTGCCACACCCACTAAGCCACGTCCACAGTACCGGTAGTAAAAAAAAATGAATTTCACCACTGTGTTGGATCAGGACAAACTAGTCCAACATCCAGTTCCCATAATGATCAGTCAGATATCTGAGAGAAGCTCCTATACGTGTGTAGGGGGGGGGAGAGAAGGGAATAAAAGGAGGAGGTTTTGGCAAGAAGAGGAGGAGACAGAAAGAGTGCAAGAGGAGAAAGGAGAGAGTTTCCTGGGGGAAAAGCTGGAAGGTAAGGATAGGAAGGTATGCTTGGGGAAAAAGAGGCCTGAGAAGATAGGAAAAGAGACTTAAGGGGGAAATGGAGAAAGACGCCTGGGGAAAGGGAGAGGGAATGAAGGCAATATGGAGGATAGGAGAGGCTTCTGTGGATCAAGCAGAGGAATCCAAGAGAGAGAGAGAGAGTGAGGGGGGAGGGAGGGAGGGGAAGGGAGGAAGGCCGACCAGCCACAAGAATACCATCTCATCATGTGACCTGCCTGCTGGGAAAAGACTGACCATCACCCCACCACGTGTCCTGCCTACTAAGAGGAGACTAACCACCATGACACTGCATGACCCAGGCCAGTAGAGGTGTCTGAGCAAGGGACCAGTGTGGATCAGTGGCCATACCAATAGGGCCAGGAGAATCCGGGCTCATGGGTAGCACTGTACAAGTCTCCTTCAATCCCCTGTGGAACACTTCTCACTCAGCCTTGTACACAAAGAATTTCCAGAGCTACCAATCACAGAGCATTGTAGGGCTATCTCTCTTTCCTTTCTTTAATATGGTTTTGGTAAAAATGGTATGAGTTTGCTAAAAATCAAAGATGTTGACATCTGGGTGCCCCGTACTATTTGCAGAATAAAAACTTCCCTGAAAGCAGACTATGAAAACCTCCATATATGGTGTTTGTGCTGATCCATGGTCAGCTTTGTATTGATCCCTCAGTTTTATCCCTGCTCAGCAACTGAACCAATTTATTAAACCACACAGAAACTAGTTTGTTTTGATAACCTGCAATTCTGTGAAGCTTGTGAATCAGTCATTTTCTTCTTTGTGAAAACACTTGCTTGGACTGATTCCTAAATTGTAGCTGTATCAAAAAGGACTTCCAAGGAGAAAGATGGCTTCATAGCTTGAGTCAAGCTAGCATGTGCCCAGGAATTGTTTTGATGGCCTTCAGAAAGCTGAAACAACATATTTCACTTTACAGGTTGATCCCAGACTGTCACTGAGAGGTGATTATTATCAATACTAGTAGCACTATGACTATGTGCTCTGGCAGATTTGGTTCAACTTCATGAATGAGCATGAAACAGTTGGGTATGAACCAGACACTGTAATGTATACAATCAATGAATGGATGGACAATGTGCTATACAGTAGATTGCATACAACTCCTTTTTATTTAAAACAAGGAGCTCATGAAAATGAAAATCTGTAGTTTTGCTCAAGGATGAACTGGCAACTTGTAATTGTGAGCAGTCCACACTTGTAAAAAGGGAATTGGGCTTTTTCAATGAATGATTAAAGTGCTACTTGCATATTGTCAAAGGGAACTGTGCTAATCTAATCACAATCCATCTAGTAGTGCCACATCTGTCCAACACCTCCACCTCTTCATTTCCAATCATCTTTAAATAGTACGTAATTATTAATATCTGTCAGCTAGAGCAGTGGATTTCACTGTCTTTCTATATTAAAGATATAGTGCACATCTAATTTTGTAGATAGTACTGGAATAAAATCTTAGTGGATATGTAACAGTATCAACCAGGTTTCATTGCTACTGGCCACGAACAATATAAGGCCAGCATTAAATATAAACAGTTATAGCCAGTCATGGAAACAGGTAAGCAAAATTAAGAGGAAGGAAATGCAAAATAAACACAGGACATGCATTTTGGTAATACGGATTCTTAGGGTAGCTTGAAAATAGTGTGCAACTATCCTATTTCATTTCATGATTTTTATAAAATGTTAACTATCAACCATCTTCTTTCATCTGTGACTTTCTAGAATTTCCTGACATTCTTTTTCTTACCAAGGGAGACAAAAAGAGAAAAAAATGCATAATATCATTTGATTGCTATTGTAATCTGTAAGGAATCACTCATTAACTGGCCACTGTTGCATTATCGTAATATTTGGTTTAGTGCAACAGCAGAGATATTAAATAAAATAGTTTTTAACTTGAGAAATTCCAGATAAGAAAAGGCCATCTGAGCCCTGGAGATGTGCTGTTAATTAATGGAAACAGTGTTGAACTAGACTGAGAAGGTATAAAATATTGTAATTTTTTATACCTAGAGTAACTTTGTAGTACTCTCTTTGCTTTTTAGACGTGTTACATACAAAGGCAATAATTTGTGTATGCAGTATCTTCCTTCAGACATATACTATTCTGTATATAAATTGCAATAAGAAAAAGAGGGCTATTTTAAGTATTATTTTTGGCTACTCCAAAGCACATATGAGCACCATAAAGATGGTGACAATATTAAATGACTCTCATTGCTTACCTTGGTCTAATTCTATGCAAGGATATACCTATCATACTTAAAACAGAATTGGGTGTCCTAGATATTGACATGTGTTCAAATATCACTTTGAAAGAATTAATCACATTTCAATAGCCTTTAAGAGCTATTATAATTTTAACTCAGACTTGGGAGTACTGTTCAAGATGTTAGCCAAAAAGTAGGCACTGAAACTAAACCTGCCATCCAATCCAAGGACTTGAGGAATCATGAGAACTTTCCAAACTTAATCTTGGTTTTTGACTCACATGACTCTTTTAGCAAAAATGTGCTAGCACAAGAAGTAGAGTCCTAATAGTTCTCAATGGAAAGGGAGCGAGGGGGGAGAAGGAAGGAGAAGGAAAGAAATAAGGAAGGAGAAGGAAGGAAAAAAATAAAGAAAGAAGGAAGGAAGGAAATAGAACCATACTGATCAGATAGGAAGTGCCTCATAAAAGTTTAAATAATAGGGGATAGCTTGTAAACTCATGAAACAAATATTAAATGTGGATCTATGTGTATATACATATGTACATGCATACACACAAATATATACAAAGCCCATCTATGCTTTGCATGTGACCAGGATTTAGATGGATTTGGGGTTGAAAGATGGCTTGTTGCATTTCACAGTTCATTCCCAAATAAATCCTGCTGGCTGTTTCAGTTTTTTCTGGCAGCCTTTCTTCTTATAGAAATATGCTCAGCACGCCCAGGAAGAGAGAAATTCACACCATCCTAGGCATTTAAAACAGAGAAACTGAAAGAAATTGTGCTAGAAGGGAGCGAAGCAACAAAACCTGACCCTTTATATTGTTTTTCCATAACTCCTGCCTTGTATTACGAATTAAATGTACATGAGATAAAGTGAGCTATAGGTTAAGGAGAGGTAAGAATTTGGCATGAGCTTATCTTCATTTTCTTGTATTGTATGTATGTGTTCTCAGAAAAAAAATATGCTTCTATCACATATGGTCTCATTTTGGGGGCATTCTGAAATGGTCTTTCTGTTGCTCCATTTTCTAATCTGAGCTTGAATAATTCAAGGCCTTGGAAAAAAAGCTTCTTCCCTTTTTCCTCTAAAAACAAAATATGCAGCAGGATGCAGAGATAATACACCTTTCTTTCTGGTCTCTCTTCAGATGTATTACAAACCTAATGAATGGCCCTGAGGGCTTTGCGAATTCTCTCTTGGCACAAAGAGAGGCTTTATTTTGTTAAGGAGAAGATAGTTTTCTCCTCAAGCCTGTCAGGAAACCATACTGGGATGGAAGGCCGGTGCAATTTCTTTTTTATGTGAAGTGGAACAAATATTTGATGGAATGAATAATTTTAGGGGACCTATAACCTGCTGAGCCAAAGAATATTGTGGGTTCCTCCCTTCAAGTGTTCTTGATGGACAGTGGAAAGCTACTGCTATTTGTCCTTCATCATCAGCGCTCCAATAAATGTATGGAGACTGGTGTTTATGAGCTTAGATTTTCTGGATTCGAAGCCCACACATTACCTTAACGTAGCTGGGGTAGAAGTATATACCAGCTGCTCTGGAACTTGTATAATCGTTTCCTTTCTTTCTAGGGAACGAGAGAAAAAGAAAGATCATCCAGAGATGACCACAAGATAAATGAAAGCGCTAAAGCACGGCACAATCTAGGATTTCTCTCTGTGTCTAGCTATCATTTCAGCACTTTAACAAGACAAGGCTAAAACTTCAAAGACAGCCAGAAAATTGTTCTGCAAACAAAAGGTTTGCCTGCTTCTTCTGATTTAAGCCTGCAGTTATACCCATAGAGATGGAACTTGGGGACTTGAAAACGGCATTGCTTCTTACTATTTCAGGATAAGGTTGGATTTGGGCTGGTTGTTGTAGCTGGTTTTATTATCAGTCTGTTGGATATGTACATGCTTTCTGGAGTCTTAGTAAATTTTAAACTTAATCAAAGTTAGAAACCCCCCCCCCTGTTGCAACTGAAATTTTGATTGGGAGGGAGGGGGGAAGAAACCCTAATTGACGAGATCCAGAAATGGATTTTCAACTCTGGGCAAGAACTGAAAAAATAAACATGGTATTTGAGCATCTTTTTTTAAAAAGTGTTTTATTTTCTCTTTTCTGAAAGTTTTGCTTTTCATCTTGCAGTGGAAATGTATCCAAAAATAGGATAATACGAAATGTCACAAATCTATGAAGGTATATTTGAATATACAAAAGTATATTTAAAAATATGTAAAAGTAGGAATATGTGAAAGAGGAACAAAGACCCTTGTTTATAGTGACAAACCCTTAGTTTTTGGTAATGCACAGCAATGCCCTTAAAGCTTCTGATAATTTGACCCCAAGCTGGGAGGCCTAAATAGAAGGAATCCAGCTTTTGTTTCCTCCAAACGCCTCTCCCATGCAATCCCATGTATACAATGGCATAACTGGTGAAAACTAGAACGCGCCTTTCTAATTTCACCAAGGGTCAGGAGGAAGGAAGGTTTAGTCACAAGAAAACACGGCTGCACATACTTCAGAAAAAAGGATTTGGAAGAATAGCTGTTACTTCTAGAGTCACATTAACTTCACTTTTTATATAATTTTATTAAAGATTTTTTTTAAAAAAGGAAGATAAAAACTAAAATAAAGCAATATAAGTCAAAGAAGAGAAAGAAATCAAACAGAAAACTATGTGAAAGAATTGAAAATAAAAATAAAAGAAAAAAGAAAGAAAAATAATAGAAAGAAGTAGCTTCCAATCTACTAAAAATAAATGCAATTATAATTTTACTTCTTACTCTATAATTGCAACATAACTCTTTTTTTCTATAATCTATCTTCAAAACCATAAATCATACTTTAATTTTATTCTGTTTCATGCAGAATAATGTAAGGGATTTCCAGGAAGAATGCATGTAGAAATTGAGAAATTGTTATTTCTTTGATCAAAGAAGTCAGCCACCTGAACAAGTTGAGATTATCTTCCCCACCATTCCTCCATAGTGTAGAATCCTTCCTTCTTTGTACATACAATAATGCTGGTGCAATTTTCATGTACAAAAACAAGTGTCACATGAATATTAATGAATTAATTCTTTTAAGCACTCACACTTTTTTCAGTTGGTGCAGAAGGTCCACATTTTTTTGGATCATTTTTGAATTGTGTAGGCCTTTTAGATAGCTTCTGATTTGCTGGCTAGAATAAGGACATCAAAGATGGTACATTCTTTGTAAAGTGACAATCAGTTTTCTTAAACATTCCGGTTCTCATTTATCCCCAGTTTGTTAAAAAATAAGAAAAGAAAAGGAGGAGGAAGAGCATCGATCAACATCCAAGGAGACTCAAGATGATGTCTTTTCATTTATGCTTTTTGTAATGAATTGTGAACATGTGCTGAAATCTGAGATTATATTTAATAAAGTGATGTGTAATTAGTTTAGAAAAGCTGTTTGTATGGATGTTACTCAGAAATCCATACTGTTGTTACTTTCCCTCCCTCCCTCCCTCCCTCCCTCCCTCCCTCTCTCTCTCTCTCCACACACACACACACTTTCCCCTTTTTCCCCAGTATATTCTGTTTGGCTTCATTGGTTTAATATGGAATTTCTCATTAAAGCCTTCCACACATGCAAGACTGTCTAGTCCTAGAACTAAATCATGCCTTTTAGAGTTGACAAAAAGTTTATTAAGTTCTGTAATTCTGGATTTTGAGCAAAAAAAAAAAAAAAAAAAGGAAAACACTTTTTATTTCATGGAACTGAGTTTAAAAGAAAGCCCTGAATAGAATGGCTAAGAATTACTCAGCTAGATGGATTAAGGAGTAATAAGAGGTTCAGCCGGATGGGTTGAATAAAAGTGAAGTTTTAAATGATTTTTCTTCTTGATTCCTCATAGCCCAAAGGAGAAGGACTGTTTCTGGAGTCAAAAAGTAAGAAATCTTACATGTAAACTTTGAAAAGCCTGATAGGAAAGGATGAGGCAGTATTTCTCTGAAAAAGCAGTTCTACAGCCTGAAGTTGTTCTTGACTCTGCACTTATCCCTGAGTGCCCAAGTGAGCCCAGTGGCAAGGGCTGCCCTCTTTCAGCTGCACTTGGTTTATCAACTTTGTCCCTTTATGGTTTTTATGGTTCATGTCCTGGTAACCTTTGAAATTGATTATTATAATGTGCTTGATGTGAAGATGCCTTTAAAGGAAATCTACAAACTGCTGTGGCTACAAAATAGGACGGCTGAACTTCTGTGCAGGATTTTTTTTTTTATTGTAAGCTGCCCACTTTGCAAAATGAGATTTGAAAATTTAATTTGATAAATAAATAAGTGATACAGGCCCTCTCTTGGTTGCAATGGCTTCCTGTTGTTTTCCAAGATAGATTCAAATGGCTTGTTTTAACACATGGATCATTTTATGGCTCGGATTTTGCCCAGCTAATACAATGACTTTTCCATTATGTCACTAACTGGGAGTTCTAGTCATCCTTTAAGGATTTATTGCAAGTGTTGCAGAGAAAAGAGGGCTGTCATGAAGCTTCTAGGATCAGTGCTTGTTCAGTGGTGGCACCAACATTGTAGTATCCACCCCTCCCAAGACATGGTTTTCATCCCCACCTGCTGATTTTGGGATAACCTTGAAAATCTATTTTTATGAACAATCTTTCTTTTCTTAAACCCTGCATTTTATTTCTATGTTTTATGGATGATACTTGTCTTCAAAGTTTTTCTGTGGCGATGTTTTTATATGATGTTTACATTTTGATTGATGTTTTATGCTTTATTGTTTGATTGAAGTATCGATATTTTATGTTATACTGTTGTTTTAAGGCTGATGAAGCTGCTACTAATGCTATTTCAGTGCTATATGTAAACCACCTGGGTCTGGTGTATCAGAACGAGGGTATAGGTTTGACAATCAATAAATCAAATAAGAGAATCGCAGGGTCTTTCAATGCAATCCATAAATTATGCAGGCAGGTTATGGTTAGCTTAGGATATTTTGCTAACTCAGGCAAAAGTGAAGTGCCTTCTTTTGCTAAGGTCACATAGATAGGTTGATTGGCTTGGCACCCAAATCATACTCCAGTATTAACAATAGTATAGCCCTCTGACATCTGCTAAAGTAGTGCCCTGAGTCCAGTGTCTATAAGCCATGGTGTAGAGCCCGCTCAACACTGCCTTTGGATACAAGGAATAGCCAGTCAGTTCAAGAAGGTTGGTGTGCTACTTACTGAAATCTCATTTTATTTGGCCTAATGATAGAGTGGGAAAGCAAAAGGCATGGCCTTGCCTTCTGTCCTTACTAAGCAGCAAAGAAATTCTTATAGAAATCATAGGATATTATCAACTGGCAGAAAGAAGGACTGGGTCAGACAGGATAGAAACTCAAATACTTATCAGTGGCTAAAGTTTACTACATGGGCATGCTATAGTTTGAAACTTCTGATTTGTTTGGTTACAAACTAATAAATAACTGAGCCTCTCCATCTGGCTGGTTTCCATTCATCGGTTGGAGTTAATCTTCAGTTTGAGATTAGCAAAGTTTTCTTTCAGACATCTCTTAAAGGGCTGCCCTTAGCTCCTTTTTCTGGCTCAAAGCAATAATTTTGGTAAATTTTTAAAAAGCATAGATAAGAAGAACAATGCCAGTCTCTTGTAATAAGACTTTATCTCCCAATAGTTTATTGCTTGAAAGGATAGCATTGAAGAGAGGTTTGACCAGGGCTAATTATGTGGAAATGCTGGCAGATTTGCATGGATATTCTCAGAAATATGGTGTTTCTCAGAACCCCATAGATTTACTCATCTTTGTGAAAAATGTTTTGTAGATCATTGCAAGATCAGTGTCATTTCCATGTTTTCCAGGACAACTTTTTTTTGACTCAGTGAAACTATGAAAATATTGGAATTTGCTTTATTCTTTCAATCTGATTGAATTTTAAGTTTTGTAGAAATAAAACACAAGAAGGACAAACAAGATCTATCACAACACCGTAATGTGTAATACTCCTATGATTTCTTACAGCTGGTAGAATTGCTCTCTTCCTCAATATTCTTTTCCACTCCCCATCCAATCCAATTTTTGGTATCCCCCAATTAAGAGCTTGAACATATTTAGTATCCCTGCACACATACTACTCGGTTTGGGGGATATTCCCTAACTGAGGCTTTTGTTCCTAAGTAAAATTGTATTTCTGAAAAGATTGGACTTTTCCTACTTCTGCAGATACTTACTTCTAATGTATGGGTACTTTTGCCTTGCCTACTTGTTTTGGCTGAGTCAGCATTGACACTCACACCAGAACATTGGAAACAGAAGGAATTGTTATGTAGCCATCTGTTTCCTGCAAAATACCCATTGGTAAACAAAGGTAATTAGGATGAGACCATACGTCACCTCCCCTCTGCAGAATTATTGCCAGCTTTCCAATTTCTCTCTTTTAAAATTACTAGCTGAATGGGTTATCACTATTACCACTAGGGGGCATATTACAGCTTGCATAGCATGTGGCAGCCTAACTGTAAGTTAACAAGAGTAACATAACCTTTCCATTTTTTCTTTTCTTTTCTCCTTTTATTATATGGGATCATCTCTGGACACCGCTTGTACTTTGATCGCTCCAAAGTTTGGCATCATTCCGACAAAAGGAGAGAAATCACGAGTGAGAGAAAAGAGGTCTTTGTTCTCCACAGCTGCTGTCATTCTGTAGAAAAATCTCAGCACAGGTATTAAACACTCATTATTGATCGGTCAGCCGGTGGTCCAGTTTTATCTTCTCGTACCTGTTGGAGTGAGGTTATTTGCACTACAAATAATTTGGTTCCTGAGGTCTTGCTAAAGTTAAAAGCACAGGGTAGGCTGGAACGCTGATGAAAAAATGTTGGAGGACCTGCAATGATGGCTCCTATCCAATAAAACAAGCCCGTACTCCCAGTGGCAGGCTGTTAATGCAATTCCAGAGGCTGCATCAATAGCACCATGTTCCTGAATAGTCATATTTTCATGTAAAGCAGGGTCTGTATGAGATGACCATACTCCCGGGGCAAGCAATGATGCAATTATTTGAAACACTACTGGGCAAGACTTCACAATTCTGTTGCGGCCAAGTTCTTTCTTTCTTTCTCTTTAAAAACATCACTGCACTCATTATCTCTGTGCTTTTCTTATAATGATATTCTGCATGCCAAAACTTACGGATTCCTTCCTGCCAGGTTGTTAATATAGCACTGAACTATCACAACTTGGACACACATCCACTCCTTTGAGATAATGGTAATGGGCATGGCCCTGTATAGGTATACCACTTTTCCCAATGTGGAGTCCTTCAGTTATGTTGGGACCATTTTCCAGACCAGCAATTGGTCATGCTGCGTAGACCAAACAGCTGGAAAACATCAGATTAGAGAAGATTGACATATCCTTCAAAGTAATAGCCTTTTGTGTGTTCTTACCATATTTCTAATTAACATCAATATTTTTTCCATTGGCAAGTAGCCTTTTTGAGGGCTTTCCTCCATTTGCACTTAATCATAGAAGAAGTATTCCCGGGTTATATCTTTTTTCTTCTCTGTCCTGTGATATCATCTTCATTACATGCGAGAGATAGACTAAAGTCATCATTTAGTTGTACCAGTATAGATATTGTACCACTTCAGTTAACATCCATCAACACCTGCAGGTTGTGTTAATTCTGTTATGCTTCACTGTTTGTTACAGCAGAGAAAGTTGGGTGAACAGCAGCCAGTGGGATCACAAACATGTTTACTGACCATTGTGGGCTAATGTGGGCACCCCCATTCCTTTGAGTCCCTGCTAATATTGTGTCCCCACATTCTGCTATTATCATTGTTAAGGGCTGGATACAGTGACACATTAAGCCACAACTAACCTGGGCATGAAACAGTATGAAGTGCCTAATCAGCTGAAACACTGGAATGCGAAGACCTAATTACAGGTAGTCCTCGACTTACAACCACAATTGAGCCCAAAATATATGTTGCTAACTGAGAAATTTGTTAAGTGACCTCCCCATTTTATGACTTTTATGGCCACATAAAAGAGCCACGGTGGCACAGTGGTTAGAGTGCAGTTTTGCAGCCTACTTCTGCTGATCACCAGCTGTTCAAGTTCAAGGTGGACTCAGCTTCCATCTTTCCGAGGTCAGTAAAAAATGAGGCACCAGATTATTGGTGGTAATAGGCTGACTCTGTAAACCACTTCGAGAGGGCTGTAAAGTGCTATGAAGCAGTATATAAGTCTAAGTGCTAAGTGCTAAGTTGTTAGTAAATTAGTAACACAGTTGTTAAGTGAATCTGGCTTCCCCACTGACTTTTCTTGTCAGAAGGTTGCAAAAGGGGATCACATGACTGCAACGGTCATAGATATGAACCAGTTGTCAAGCATCCAAATGTAACTCACATGATCATGGGGATGCTGCAACAAATTGTCATAAGTGTGAAAAACTTCATAAGTCACTTTTTTCAGTGCTGTTGTAACTTTGAACCAGTGATGGGTTACAACTGGTACACAGGGAGCACCAGGTACCATTCCGGTATGGTGCTCCAGAGGGCCCACTTGTCTGCCTGCGCTCCTTACCGGTATTTGAGGTTTTTTGGGCTTCCGCAATGCTCTGAGCAGCTGGAGCGTTGTGGAGCATCGCAGGTGGTAAGTACGGATGTGTGTGCTGCGCGTGTGTGCACACGCACTATGCATGTTCATGTGGGGGACACCTGGTCCTGTATTGGTTGCAACGGGATCTGGAACCCGCCACTGCTTTGAACAGTCACTAAACAAACTGTTGTAAGTTGTAACTTTATCTCTACTAACTCCCCAACCAGTAGGGAGGAATCTGGAGGTTGGCATTTGTTGCATAAGTAAAGAACAGAGAGGGAGAGAATTCCTAAGCAAAGGTCTTGCTTGCGACTGTGCTCCCTTTGCAGTGGTGTGTTTCCAATTTTTTTAGAACCTCTTCTGTAGGTGTGGCCTGCTTTATGGAAGTGGCTTGCCAGCCATGTGACTGTGTGGGCGTGGCCAACTTGTAAAATGTGGTGAAACTCACTTAACAATGCTTTTGCTTAGTAACCAAAATGTTGGCTCAGAAAATCTGGCATTTGAAGCATGCAAGTCTTAAAGCTGTCAAGTTACAAGGCAGCTTTAAGACTTGTGGACTTCACCTCCCAGAATTCCTCCTCCAGTCATGTTGGCTCAGGAACTCTGGCATTGAAGTGTACAGGTCTTAAAGCTGTCAAGTTACAAGACCCTTGCACCCCTAACCCTTTAGAAAAAAAATCCCAGGGTTGTTCAAACTTGACAGCTTCAAGACTTGTGGACTTCAACTCCCAGAATTCCTCCTCTCGCTCTTCATCTTGATGATGTGTGGACAGGCAGGGGGAGGGAGGTGGAACCGGTTCTAAACAGCACTGTAGATTTGTGGAACCTCTTCTATAGAAGAGGTTAGAATTGGCAGGAACCGACCCCTGTCCCTTTGTGACTCCAGTCTGATATATTTTATTTTATTTTATTCATCTTGGGTTATGGCAGAATGAGATACAGAAGAAGAAGCACTGGGCAGGCAGTCTTGCAGCTATTTCTGCTGTAATGCAGAGATTGACATATTGAGCCATTTTTGAGTGAGCAGCCATAAAAAAAATGACAGAATGAATGAATGGTTGTGTGTTTTTCTGCTGGTTGGCAATATGCAGGGTGAGGAGGACAGCAAAACCACAGGAACCAGTCACTTTCAAGGAGAGATTCAACCTGGAAATAAGGAGAAATTTTCTGACAGTGAGAGAAATCAACCAATGGAACAGAAGTTGCCTTCAGAAGTTGTGGGAGCTTCATCACAGGAAGCTTTCAAGAAGAGACTGGATTGTCATCTGTCAGAAATGGTGTAGGGTCTGCTTGGACGGACTGGATGACCTACACAGTCCCTTCGAACTCTGTTAATCTGTATACTACACGAGCATGACAGGACAGCACTATTCGACACTGAATCTGAACAGAGATTATTTCATGTCTAGGATGATTTTTCTGCTGACCGAAGGAAGAATGGATAGCATTTTAATTCAGCAAGTGAGGAAAAGTCCTGGATTAGCTTTTATATTTGACTGTGACATGCATTTATGATGGCATTGGGATTCATTGGAACCTCCCATATGCAAAATTACCATCAAGACACATCATAATGCTGTTAATCGTGTTCAAACCATCATGGAAAAAGGAAATGGCAAGCCATTTCCATGCTGTTGTCAAGAAATGCGTGGAATATGCACATAGAATCCCCAGAAGAAAAGGTATTCTCAAGGTAGACTTTATCTTGCAAGGGCTTCCTGATTGCATCCTTTCTCAAAGCATCCTAAACTGGTAATAACCTAAAACACAATTCTTTCCACATTTATTATCATCATCTGATGACCTTTTTAATGTCTATAACACTTCTACCTCTGCCCTAGCAAATCTCTTTGTGGTCCCTTGCCCACTATTACAGCAATTTCACATATTCTTTTTTCTGGCCAAGAGCTGAATCATTTTGCTGGCAAATGGGTATACACCAAAACTTAAGAATGATTTTCTAAACATCTCCATTTGCAGGGTATCCCAGATTTCTGATGGCCCTGAATAAGCTGTTCAGCTTGCTGCATTCAGATGTTATGAATATTCTGCATAATAATCCAGTTAAATTGTTAAGAATAGTAGGATTCTCCATATGAGCACGTGGAGAGAGAGACATGCTAAAGTTATAATAGGACCATAGTTAATACAAATGTTAAGGGACACGGTGGCTCGGTGGCTAAAGACACTGAGCTTTTCTATCAGAAAGGTCAGCAGTTCGAATCCCTAGGGCCACGTAATAGAGTGAGCTCCCATTACTTGTCCCAGCTTCTGCCAACCTAGCAGTTCAAAAGCATGTAAAAATGCAAGTAGAAAAATAGGAACCACCTTTGTAGGGAAGGTAACAGCATTTTGGGTGCCTTCGGCATTTAGTCATGCTGGCCACATGATCACGGAGAATGTCTAAGGACAGCACTGGCTCTTTGGCTTTAAAACAGCACCACCCCCTAGAGTCAGGAACGACTAGCACATATGGGCAAGGGGAACCTTTACCTTTAACTTTAATACAAATGTATTACTATTTCAGAACATCTGATAGAAAATAGTAAATACTAATAAGAACATAATTCAATCTTTCTGAATCTAATTCATTGCAACTCCCTTGCCGGAGAATTGTTAAAGCAAATATTTAGATATTCCTGCCCATTTCATGAAGGCTATCTTTCTTTTATTTCTGAAAAGAGAATTTGTTCAATTGATGCGGTTTCCAGGAATTGTATTACTTTCATGAAATTTATTGAAATGATGTCTAGTTACTTAATAAAATATGTTATATTAGGTGGCTTCATCGTATCATGAAGTTGACATAATTCTTTTAACTCCATTTAAAGTGGTTTACATACTACAATGAAAACATTGGCTTGATTTACTATTTAGTATTGTGTGAATCCAGAAATTTGTGGTTTGTGACTCATGTTTATTGTACAGTGTGTACTGTAGTGCAAACAAAACTAGTTGTGATTTATTTTAGAAAATATGGATAAACAACATAGTTTAGCATATTTTTGTGAACCGAGTCAAATTCTGCAGCATATCAAATACAAGGATTACCACCGTAAGTATAGAAAAGGACACTATACAAATGAATAGCTCCCCATCCACTTATTTAGTTGACAAATATATTACAATACAGTTAATGGACTAGTTGCAGATTGGAATTATTGTTATTTCCAAGCATCCATTTAATCTGAAACAATATAACTTGTGTCAATTTATGTCAATGGGTAAAATTGTATAGAAATGGGCACAAATCATGTAAGTTACATCATTTGCAAGTGACATCATTATGCAAGTGGATTAATTTGCATTAACAATAACATTATATAAATGTTGTAAACTGTCATGGAAGTTGTAAAATTAAGACATAATTGATATATATATTTAATTGCCGGGCTAGTATATTTCAGATGCAGCCTGCGATTTGGAGAGATGTCTAGATAGAAATTTGTCCATTGGAACTAAAATCTGCTGAATGGGAGTCACTGTATTAACTTAGGTCAGATCAACTGGTCCATCTAGCCCAGCTTCCTGTTCCCATCAACCAGATATTTGTTGGGTCCTTCAGAAAGATGTAATGGCAGTAGTCTCCTCCTCCTACTTAAAATAAGTAGCCATCATGATTGGTACCCATTGATAGGCTTAATTGTCAATTGCTATCTAATGTAAAGCTCAACAGGCTGATGTCTATCATTAAGCCCTGTGTTTAATTATATGCTATGTGCAGAAGTTCCTTTTTATCTGTTTTTAAATTAAATTATGAAGCATCTCGCAGTATAAGAGGGAATCATTATTTTTTCAAAAAAACAAAAAACTATCCCCTCCAATGTAATGTTTCTGCTCTCCTTATTGCATTGTTATTTTCTCATCTTTCAGTGCAGTGACCAGAACATTATTCTAAGCTAAGTTCATATCATAGATTTGTGGGGAGTCTTTATGATATTGACATTTTTATTTTCAAGGCTATTCCTAATGATCCCCAATTTGGAATCTAACTTTTTTTTTTACTATAGTAAACTCAGTCAATACCTTTCATTGAACCAGCACGGCATAATCTATGATTAGTGCCAACGGTGATGCAACTCCCTTTCTCTAAGCGGGAAAGAAATTAGAGGAAGCTAAAGCAATTCACTTGGCTCCGAATAGGATTTTGGTGAGTGTGCATTTTTAGATATGTTTAACCTTCTAGGATACATTGATACTCTTCTTCCCATATTTTACTTGGGACATTGAAACTGAAAAATAAAGTTTATCTAAGGCTGCCCAGCAGAGGGGAAACATGACCTTTGCTAAGCAGAAACCTAAAGTAGTTTAAAAAAACCCAACAACTCCTCCTGCTCCCAGGTATTTGCCTTGAACCTCACACCTGCCCCATTATCCACAGCCAGATGGGAGCAACAACAAAGAACGGCAAATGGGTGTTGCTTTTTGAGAAAACTGTGCTCTTCTTTATCAGATAGCTGAATGTGGAGTCCTCAGTCAGAGCCAGTAAATAAAGCATGGAAGGTACAGAAGCAGCAATGGAGGAGATTTCAGCACGGTCTGGCTCCCACATGTGCTGAGATTGTTAGAATGATTTATAGGAAAGAATGCCACTCTCTCCTTGCCTCCCCCCCTTTTCGCTTTATAATAATACATTAGGCTTTTAACCTTTGACCAAAAGAGGTGGAAAGGAAGATTCAGAAAACACCATGGTGCTCAGCTCACAGCCCAGCCTGACCTGGGAAACTGCCTCCCTTCCCTGCCTCTCCCCCCCCCCCAGCCCAGTTGGCCTTGGCTCTTTGAGCTAAAAAAGGGAAGGGTGCTTCCACAGCACATGAGGGGTTAAGCCAGGCTTTGGAATGCAAGAGTTTAGAGAGAGGCGTCGGCTGCCTTAAGGTCACCTGTGAGGGATTAGCCAGGACTTGCAGACAGTTGTTGTTTGAGGACTGTCTGAGGCCTTAGAAAGGGGGTAGTGGGGGGATGGAGAAGGGAGGGGGGGAAGAATAGCCCGGCGGGAGGGATCTTCCTGTCCTGCTGGGATTATACAACTATCAGATGCATTTGTGAAAGCTGAACTGTAAACTCTCTGTCTTTTTTGTTAAGGAAATAAATCCATCATCAGCTTCGGGGAGAAAGCAGAGAAGAAAAAAAGTGAAGCGCTCTTCTCAGCGTGTTTCAAGGCAAAGGTGGAAGTGACCCGGCAGGGATAGTGCCTTGCACATGCTGGCTAACTCTTTAGACAGGGGGGAAGCCTTTGTGGTCCCAGGCAGTGGGGATCCCTTGTCTTCTCCGGATGAAACTGGCCAAGCAGGATTGCCCGACCCCTCCTTCTCTGGAGCGGCTTTCTGTAGGAGAGACAAGAATTACTCAAAGGCTGGGAGGAAGAGGGGGTCCAGAAAGGCCATTTTCTCTAGTGGGAGGGAGAAGCTTCTTTCTGGCACACTTCAGATCTTCTCAAATGGTGCTTGGGGCATCCCAGAGGAAGTGGGGCTCATGCTCTAAAACACAGCCCAAAGGAAGCTCATTGAGAGCTCCATTATCCCTTCCTTTAACTAAGAGGCTCTGGGACTGTCTTCTAAACACCTCGTTTAAAGTGATGAGAACAAAAATAAGGTGTGTGTTAGGTGAACACCTAGAGGAGGGTTTATGTCTTTTCTTACTTTTTTGAGTAGCACCATGTTGTATTTCCCTTTTTTTGGGTCTTTTTTTTCCAGTCAGGAGAGTGAGGGAAAAAGCATAGGCTCAGGATGGTTTATCCCCTCCAAATCTATAAAAAGCCTGCAACCATTAGTCCCTCTGGCAATTTCCTTGTTGGATTATTGCAATGTATAATTGGTAAGGTTGCCTTTGCAAATGATCTGGAAATTTCAGATCAACCCAAGGAGTTAGCCTCTCACTGAGACTGGCTGAACCTCCATTGCTAGTTCTTTGCCATCTGCACTGAATGTCAGTCTGTCCAGAGACCCAATTCAAAATCCTGATTTTGACTTCTAAAGCCCACAACAATTAGGACCAGGGAACCTAAAGGAGTACCTTCTCTCCTATGTACCTACCTGGGTCTTAAGATCATCAAATAACGCCTTCCTCCAGATTCCCTCACCGAGGGAGGTGAGATGCGCCTTTCAAGGTGGAAAACTTTTTCTGTGATGCAGCACATTTATGGCACACCCTCCCCCAAGACGTGCAACTGGTGCCCACATCATTTTGGCAACAAATAACATCTTTTCCATATTACCCAGGCTTTTAAACTGGCTTTTAATTGTATTTTAATATATACCATTTTGGTTTGTAAATATGTGCCTTGTATTGCCTAGCATATATAGTGTTTTTAGTATGTATTTTTAAAATTGTATGCATTTTACTGTATTTGAATTGTGTTTGATTGTAAACTACTTTAGCTATTGCATATAAGGAGTCCTTGCAGATTTTATTCTGCTACTTGTTGCCAACTATAGGGGCAATGTTCATCCCAGTTCCAAGGACCATTGAGTCAGCACTGTCCAAAGACATTTCCATGGTCATGTGGACAGTATTATATTATGGAATGCTGTTACATTTTCACCGAAGTGGTACCTATTTATCTATTTGCATTTGCATGGTTTTGAACTGCTAGATCAGCAGGAGCTAAGGTGGGGACGAGAGCTCACCCCATCATGCAACACTTGGATCTTGATCCCAGACAGTCAACTTTGCAGCTGACAAGCCCAACTTAACCACTGAGCCATCGCACCTCTATAGCTAAATAAATAATAAATAAAGATATCTCAGGTCATATATGTGAAATATTAATAGAAACAGTACACATCTCACAAAAGACCAAAGGAGATTGTTCTTCTTCACAACCTCTTAATAACTACAGAGGTGACTTCTTATTGACAGCAAGGTTAGGCTTTGGCCCATTTATCTAAGAACAGAGAATTACAACCCCTAAAAACTTAGGGTTAGGTTTCTGCTTTCATTGATGTACCATACAGTCATCCTAATGTAGACTGGCATGAGAGAAGTTAGTATTTGGATTATATGCCTATGCAGAGACATTTGCAGAGATTTAATAATGTCAAAATGACAGGCACACAGGTTTCAGGCATTGCTTCTGTGTAAAGATAGGTGGGTTTCAATTGTCCTGCTCGTGCCTGCCGTTTTGAAGTTGTGGGTCCCTTTGTGGATGCCCTTGTGCCTATGAATACCGTCTCAAGAAACTTTCTGTGTCATGGATCCATAGAGTTAAAATCCTTCTCCATGTTTTAAGATAGTTCTGAAAATCAGTTACTCTGGAAAAAATATCACTGATTATGAATATGTCCTGTCCAGCTGGTGTCAACATTTGGTAACGATAGAGCTAGATCTTCCCCAGGATGATCTGTCCTAAACTTGATCCTTTAGGTCAAATCTATGGTATGGTGCCACTAGTGGCACGCAGAGCCATTTCTGAGGGCATGCGAGGTGTTGCCCTGTCAGCTCCAGCATGCATGCACGTGCTGGCCATCTGATTTTTGGCCTTGATTTTTGGCCGTTTTTCGCCCCCCGGAGGCTTCCCTTTTGGCACCCGAGGCGAAAAAGGTTTGCCATCACTGTTTTAGGTCTTCCAAAGTTATTAGTTCATTGCTGTAACTGAGTCTATCCACCTGGCTGCTGATCTTCCTCTTTTCTTTTATTTTTCCAGCATTATGGATGTCTCAAGGGAGGTCTTTAATGTGTCCAAAATATGATCATTAATAATTGTGTCTCAAATGAGAAATCTGGATTGATTTCTTTTATGATCCATGTATTTGTTTTCTTGGCTATCCAAGCTTTCTCAGGCATCTTTTCCGACAGGAGATATCAAAAGCATCAATACTCTTTCTATACTTCTTTCTTCAAAGTTCAACTTTCACTTTCTGAGTGTCATATGGAAAACCATGGCCTGCATGATTCTGATCTTTCTTTGCAGTGATATATAATTCAAAAGAGAGGAATTATAAATCACTGTAAATCTAGAATCATTAATTTTTAGCAGCAAGTAAATCATTTTAACTAAATTTAGCACGATTTGGCTAAATGTGTTCATAATCATCCAGGAACTCTTATCAGATATGCAGCAGCCCTATAAAGCAATTAAATTTAAAGGTATTTAGTTGACTAAGGATGAGTTCATACATGCTGCTTATTTACTGGGATCCATTATAATCTTCCAAAGTGTTTAATAATAAGTAGGCTTATTTTACTTGTGCTGCAAAGATCTAGAGGATTTCCACATAGTAGAGTTGCACTGAGAGCATATGCATCAAAGAAAAATTCCTTGTGTGTCCAATCACACTTGACCAATAAAGAATTCTATTCTATTCTATTCTATTCTATTCTATTCTATTCTATTCTATTCTATTCTATTCTATTCTATTCTATTCTATTCTATTCTATTCCATTTTGAGGAAAACTTTCTTTTCCAGGGGATTGTGAAGGATAGAAAGGGCTTCTTTATAGGCTTGTTTCTTGTTTGTTTTTATATCTTTGCTACCATCTAGTGGTCATCTGGATTTTTGTAATTTAGACGTGGCATGATAATAGCCACAGATTGGGAACTAAGAGGATTATCTTTTACATTTTCTATTTTTTTTGTTCCCTGATCCAGATTGTCACACTTATAAAGAATATTGGCCATCTTTTTTTTCTTTTTCTTTTTTGTAATGTCAAGAATCCCTTTTTTATGATCTGGTAGAAGCAGGATTGAAGCAATTGATGGGCACCTCCACCGTCCCCTCTCTTACTCATAGTCTATGTTTCTGTCTTGCACTGCAGACTATCATAGATGGATAAAAGACACACACCTTTATTTTGAAATTGTGATGAAGAGCTTATGAATTTAGTCCAAGGGCTACTTATAGTTCCTGGTGTAATGCCAATATGCTTTTGCTCCATAAAGTAAATAGCACTCCAGGGCAAGAACAATTTTAAGAGAAATTTAACAGCATGAGAGAAAGTTCCTTTCATGTTAATTGGGATTGACGGCTATTAATATATATTTTTTTAAAAAAATCCACAGATCTTGAATGCTGATGTCCTGCATAACATCTGGTTTGGCCTGTAACTGTAATATTTATATGTGTAAAATACTTCAGACTAAACACAGATAGCCTTTATTTTATTATTTGATATTACTTAATAAAATCACATGTGAAAAATCACTAAATCTAAATTTTTCTCTGCAGTGTTATCAACTGGGGGGAGAGAAGAAGGGAGGTGAAAAAGAAAAATTATGAGTTTATACTTACAGCTTCAAGAAAAAAAAAGTTTTTATGCTAATGGAGCTACATTGCTTTAAAGGGTACAATGTCTAATCCCAAAAGATCAAGACATAAGAGATGACACATTTTAGGAAATAAAGTTGAGGTAGATGATGTCATTAGAAGAACTTTGAATATTGTTGCTTTTTTGTCCAATTTATAGAAAAAATAAAAACATTGGTCTCTGTTCGGTAGAAACCTTTTGGTAGGCTAAATATTGCTTCCAATGATGTAAAAAAAAAGACTTCTGATAAATACTTTGACAATCCATACAAAGAATGTGAATCTTGTTGGAAGTTATTCTGAAATGGTTCCATTCAGAGGCAGAGCTTACAGATATGGACCACAAATCCCAATTAACATGGGAAGGCAGCAAAGAAATACAAAATCTCTTTTATCTGTCCTGCCTTCTTTGCTGCTACAGAAAGTGACTATCTGGATTTTTGTAGTCCAGATCTGATAAAACAGATTTTATTTCTTTTTCATTTTTAACATTTTATTTTACTTATAGCCTGACGTTTGTTAAGAAGATGACATATCTGGGGCTGCTTCCAGAACAACAACCAGATGGGGGAGTTTGGGCTGGAAAAGGACTAGTTCAAAGTCACCCAGAGAGCTTTGGTGACTCAAAATGGACCTGAACCAAGCTTCCCCAAAACCATCCTGGTATATTTTCAGAGCATCTGTGGGAGGAAATGATATTATTTCAGACGTGGTATTCAGCCAGTTCTGACCAGTTCTGATGAACTGGTAGTCGAAATTTTGAGTTGTTCGGAGAACTGGCAAATACTACCTCTGGCTGGCTCCACTCCTATCTATTTGCTGCCTCCAAAGTCCCAGCTGATCAGCTGGGTCCTCTTCTGTTGCCCTGAACAGGAGAACGGAGCTGGAAAGCAGGTTAGTGGAGTGGGGAGGAAATGGGGATTTTACAGTACCCTTCCCCAGCCATGCCCACCAAGCCATGCCCACCCACCCGTGCCATGCCCATAGAACCGGTAGTAAAATTTTTTGAATCCCACCACTGTATTTATATTTTTATCCTGATCCAGTAAGCTATATATTATGTTCTTTTATTTGTTGATTGATTACAGATAGTTGTCAACTTACAACTATTCATTTAGTGATTGTTTGAAATGGCATGACCTTTTTCACACTTATGATCATTACAGCATCCCCATGATGGTTATGTGATCAAAATTCAGAGGTTTGGCAGCTGGCTCATATTTATGATGATTTTAGGTCATGTAATCATCTTTTTTTAACCTTCTGACAAGCAAAGTCAATCGGAAGGCAGATTCACTTAATCACCATATTACTAACTTAATTGATTCACTTAACAACTGTGGCAAGAAAGGTCATAAAATGGGGCAAAACTCATTTAACAAATGACTCAGTCAGCAACAGAAATTTTAAGCTCAGTTGTGGTCATAAGTTGAAGACTACTTGTATATGCCATCAAGCTGGTATTGATTCTTTTCAATCACATATATTTTCTCTAGGATGATCTATCTTTACTAGATCTTTCAGATCTATTGACAGGGCATTCAATACAATACAATACAATAGCAGAGTTGGAAGGGACCTTGGAGGTCTTCTAGTCCAACCCCCTGCCTAGGCAAGAAACCCTATACCATTTCAGACAAATGGCTATCCAACATCTTCTTAAAGACTTCCAGTGTTGGGGCATTCACAACTTCTGGAGGCAAGCTGTTCCACTGATTAATTATTCTAACTGTCAGGAAATTTCTCCTCAGTTCTAAGTTGCTTCTCTCCTTGATTAGTTTCCACCCATTGCTTCTTGTTCTGCCCTCAGGTGCTTTGGAAAATAGTTTGACTCCCTCTTCTTTGTGGCAACCCCTGAGATATTGGAACACTGCCATCATGTCTCCCCTAGTCCTTCTTTCTATTAAACTAGACATACCCAGTTCCTGTCTCCAGTTTCCTAATCATCTTTGTTGCTCTTCTCTGCATTCTTTCTAGAGTCTCCACATCTTTTCTACATCATGGTGACCAAAACAGAATGCAGTATTCCAAGTGTGACCTTACCAAGGCATTATAAAGTGGTATTAACACTTCACGTGATCTTGATTCTATCCCTCTGTTTATGCAGCCTAGAACTGGGTTGGCTTTTTTGGCAGCTGCTGTACACTGCTGGCTCATATTTAAATGGTTGTCCACTAGGACTCCAAGATCCCTTTCACAGTTACTACTGTTGAGCAAGGTACCACCTATACTGTACCTGTGCATTTCATTTTTGTTGCCTAAATGTAGAACCTTACTCTTTTCACCATTGAATTTCATTTTATTAGATAGTGCCCAATGTTCAAGTTTGTCAAGATCCTTCTGTATCTTTAGCCTATCTTCTGGAGTGTTGGCTATTCCTGCCAGCTTGGTGTCATCTGCAACTTTGATGAGTTCCTCATTTATTCCCTCATCCAAATCATTGATGAAGATGTTGAAGAGTACTGGGCCCAAAAGAGAGCCTTGGAGTACTCCACTGCATACTTCCCTCCGTGAAGATGCAGTTCCATTGAGGACTACACGTTGAGTGTGGTTGGTCAGCCAGTTACAAATCCATCTGGTGGTGATGCTGTCTAACCCACATTCTTCTACTTTATCTAGTAGTAGGTTATGGTCTAACTTATGAAATGCCTTACTGAAATGCAAGTAAACTATATCGATGGCATTCCTCTGGTCCACTAATTTTGTCACATTATCAAAGAATGCAATAAGATTAGTCTGGCATGATCTGTTTTTGACAAACCCATGTTGGCTTTTGGCTATTACTTTGTTTGCTTCTATGTGTTCGCTAATTGGTTGCTTGATTATATTTTCCAGAATCTTTCCTGGTATTGAGGTCAGGTTGATAGGTCTGTTCATTGCCACTGTAATGGAGTCCATCCAGATGTGGGCTGCTGGGGTTCGCAGGTGTTTGGGAGAACCTCTAGCTAAGATTCTGTGCAGTTTGGAGAACCCGCAAATCCCACTCCTGGCTGGCCCCGCCCCGCCCACCCCATCCCTCCTAGGAGTCCCCAAGCGGTCCTTTTTGGATGCAGGTAAGTGCAGGGTGCACACAGGGGCTCAGGGAGGGCAAAAAACAGGCCTACCAGAAGTTTGGGAAGGCCAGAAATGGGCCCGTTTCTGGCCTGCAGAGGGCCTCTGGAGCCTGGGGAGGTGTTTTTGCCCTCTTGGAGTTTCAAGGAAAGCCTCCGGAGCCCAGGAGGGCAAAAATGCCCCCCCTCCTGGTGGTGCAGGAGGCCGACTAGGCCATGCCCACTATAGCCACACACACCCAGCAACCGGGCAGAGAACCCCTTGCTAAAAATTTTGAAGCCCACCCCTGAGTCCATCCATCTTGCTGCTGGTCATCCACTTCGTTTTCCTTCCACCTTTCCCAGCGTGAGAGCCTTTTCATGAGAGATAGATCTTTGCCTAATATGTTCAAAGTAGGATAGTCTGAGCTTTAGTCATTTGTGTCTCAAGTGAAGCTCTGGGTGGATTTATTTGATGATTCATTAGTTTTCTTGGCTGGCCATTGTATTTTAAGGAGTCTTCTCCAACACCGAAGTTCAAAAGCATCAATACTCTCCTCTCTCCTGCTTATTTAAAGTCCATACTGTGTGTTTTTTAGAAAGGCAAAAATATACAGAGGAGTTTTGCTTTGTTGGCTCATCAGTCTATACAAGCAAAAGAGGAACACTCTCTACTGTGTTCCTTTGCCTGAAAATGTGAACAATGAATCTACCACAAGTGTTCTCTCAGTGGTCTCTCTTGGCACTCTCTTCATGGTGGAATAGTAAATAAATCATGCTGCTCTGCTGTATTATTCACTTATTATTTTTGATTAAATGTATTGGAATATTGCTTCGCCTTGAATACTATTTTCTCATCTTTAGCTATAATGTGAAAATAATTGCTTTGGATAATTGATGTGTAATTCCAATGATTAACTCTTATTCCTGTAGGTACATCCAAACAATGGTTTCCAATGCTTCTTACAGATGTCATTATATTGCTATTCCATCCTTTTCACTTGCTTTTGGAAATTAAAAAGGCAGGGGACACCCCCCCCACCAAGGAAAAGGCAGGGGGATTAATACCATCTAGGCCTCTTGTAAAATTCTGTCAATAAATTAAACATTAAAAGCCTAAATAGCCACAATAACAATTCCCTCTCATTTATTCTGACAAAACTAGGACTTTTTAAAAGTGTCCATCTCATATGCATCCATAGTAGAAAAACCCTAAATCCAAAAAAGATTCTAGTTCTTTCAGTTAAATAGAATCATCTGTTGAAGGTGTCCCTCAAAGTACCCCTTCTCTATAGAAACATTTGCCCTGTGGAACGAGTTTTCCCGTGAGATCTAGAGGACCCTGTTGTTGCTGTGTTATGAAGACTCCTTGACTCCTTGAGTCTTCACAACACAGCAAAACAGGGCCCCTCTGGACACAGCAACAACAGTATCCTCCTTGAGTCTTCACAACTCAACGAGTTTGAGACCCACAATTCATTCCACCCTATTTCTTATGCTTGCCGTATTGGTTTTATTGTAATTTATTTAATTGTTGTGAGCCTCTCACAAGAGTTGTTGGGAGTTGGGTAGAAAATTTAATGATACGCATACACACAAACTTATTTAAATGTGGCTTCCATTTAGGAAGCAGAAACACGATGATGTAAAAATGAATAGATTTAAAAATGAATAAATTGAGTTTATTACTACAATAGTTAAACATATTTTATTAATTCTATTCTAAGAGGGTATTGTTATTTAGGCATAGATATTATTATCTACAATTCCATTGTGGATAAGTCCAATTTATACAACAATGTTTAGATTATTAAATGAACTTCCTGTGGAAAAATTCCAGCAACAAAAACTTGCAGAACTTTGCAACTTTGATTTGTCCAATAAATACATTATTGCTTCTGAGTTTTCAGGCACGAGGCTAAGAGCCAAGGTGGCGCAGTGGTTAGGGTGCAGTACTGCAGGCCACTTCAGCTGACTGTTATCTGCAGTTCAGCAGTTCAAATCTCACCGGCTCAAGGTTTACTCAGCCTTCCATCCTTCCGAGGTGGGTGAAATGAGGACCCAGACTGTGGGGGCGATATGCTGACTCTGTAAACCGCTTAGAGAGGGCTGAAAGCCCTATGAAGCAGTATATAAGTCTAACTGCTATTGCTATTGCTATTGCTATAGTAATTGATCATCCCAAATAACATAAGACCCAGCATGGGAGATTGGAGCAAAACTGTTATGATTCTCTTCATGGCCTAAATGGCAAACAATCAGTTTATAATTTTACAGTTTTTAAAAAAATGCTGTAATCAAACAGGGCAAGACAATTGTATTACGACAATGCAAGGATATTATACTTAATCTAAAGAATTTCACCCAACTGTTCTTGTATTAGAATTTGTAAATTTTTAATCTAAACCAAAGGGTTCCTTTAAGGAAGAGACAAGTTGTCTTACATTTTCAAGGTGGACAGCTTGTTCAGCGCCTGCAAGTAACATCCTAAATGTGTCATGCTTCAGTGCTTCCTGGCTAATTGACATCTTTTTTTTATTTACACATAATTAATATAATTTGCAAAAGGAAGTGCATGGATATGGTAGATACTGAGCAACAACAGCTGGTGGACGTTGTTGCACTTGTTGGGTGATGCTATGATTTATGCAGATTCTGATGTGAGACTAGAAGTGGCAGTTCTCAGCTGAGAGCTTAATTTACACTTATTAAAATTCAATGACAAAAATATTCACTCACAAATGTAAAGGCTGCCAGACAGAATGGTTAGTCTACATGTATGTTCTAATGCATGCAGATCTGGTAAGATCCTAATACCTGTTGCCTTTCTATAGCAAAAAACTAAACAAGAAAAAGAAAAAAAAACAGAAAGCCAAAGCCCAGAGGTCATTCATGACTATAACTTTGAGGCAGCTCAACCAAGTTTAGACATTGCTCTTACTTTTTGCAATTATTCTATCACTTTTCCAAGAGTTGTCACGCATTCAAATATATTAATTGTTCTTATAGCACTAAGCTGCATGGCAATTTACTCAGTATAAGTAAAAAAAAAAAAGATAGAATCTATAATCTCCTACTGGAGAGATTGTCTAAGAAAGGGAGTACAGACAGAAGTAAGTAGGGCCACAGATATGGATCACTCCAATAGATGTACAAGTTAAACCAGGATATATACATCTAATAAGTAAAATGTTAATGATGACACCTCATTCCAGATACAGTATTCTAGTTGAAAAAATGTGGAGAATAAAATGGAATTAAATTGGGCACCATTGAATAAAGTAGAATATGTTCTTTTAACTTCCTTGATTTGTATGGGTGACGTGTGTGGTATATTTTATCAATATTTGATAATTGATATTGTTAATATTAATTTATATGGTATGTGTTTTCATACTATGTTATTTCACTTGAAAGATATAAATGTACTAAATGCATACAGAATTGTTCTAAGGACTTCATGAACACAAAGAAGCAATACAGGCATTAAAAATCCCAGTCATTGAAAATTTTAATGTATATTAGCATCCAAGATCATGAAATCAATTAGCAGGAAAAATAAAAGGAATCTTGTTGCATTCTGCTGCGTATAAAAAAACCATATTCATTTGCCTGGTACAACAATACATATTATCCAGCTTGTAGTTGCTGATCTACTTTTAATTGCATATAATGTAAATACAGATCCAGAGTAAATATTCGATATAACTGTGGGATCAGAGTGTATTCTTGTAAATGTATACTGTTCTGTAATAAAAAATGGGGTGTTCAGCAATTAACAAATAGGCATTTCCCCACTAGTAATGTTCAGAATCTTCATCATCAAGTTGTTGCTATTGTAATATCTCTTCACCTCTTCACATTTTGGCAAAATGATAGCTGCCTGTTGATTGGAGATGTTTTAAGTTGGTAATGAATTATCACAAAGCATTAAGTTTGCAGTCATGGACAAAGGATTCAGGGGCTGGGTCAATGTTTGGAGGTCATAAGGGCCTGGATTGGGAGAGGGCGGGGGAACTAGCTGTGACTCAAAGACAGAGTCCTTGTATATCTTTGGCTTTCCAGGGTCAGGATAGTTGACATCTTTGGAAAAGATAACAGTCTCCTGGATGGATCTGATAATTTGGAGGTCCTTTTGGAATCACAGTTCATGCTGGTTGAGCAGATGGCAACTGTGGTGGTGGGCAATTGCACAAATTCAACTTGTGTGCCAATTGCACACATTTCTGGATTGGGAAACCTGACTCACAGTAAGTCACTCATGCCTTAGTCACCTTCTGTTTGGAATATTGCAATACACTATATATAGGGCTGTGCTTAAGGCCTTCTGGAAACCACAGCTGGTCCAGCATGCAATAGCATATACAGTTTAGGGTCCCATGATTCAGCCAAGTTATACTACTACTGCAGCATCTTCTAGTTGTTTTTCAAATTCAATTCAAAGTGGTGGTCATTGCCTGTAAAGCCCTACGTGGCACAGGGGCAAGTTATTTGTGGTGAGAGGCCTTGGAGCTACATCTCAGTGGCTGCCCCAGACTTGTGGAATAGTCTCCTAGCTGAGATCTTATACCTATCCTTTTTGCCTTTGGAAAACCATGAAGACCTGCCTCTTCCCCCAAACCAATGGACTAGGGTAAGGGTTGAGGTATGTTAGGTCTGGCCCCTGGTGGTGGGAGGTTATTTTTGTGTTTATTTATGTTTTTATGGATTGTTATGAGCCATCTAAAATCATTATATAGGTCCTGTAAATAAATCTCATTCGTATCCTTCATATCTCATATTTGAAGTCAGACAGGTGAAATGTTAAAAAAGTAACTTATGATATAATCTTTCTTCAGAAGCTCACTTGACACAAATTGAACAAGACATTCTCTCTGTCTTTTTTTGCCAAGGCTTTTAAGTACTTTACTTTGAAGATAGCTTTATTTTTCATAGTTGTTTTGCGTGTTAGATGCAGTTTTATTTTATTTGTTTTATGATTACATTACTTAGAATAACATCCTTGGAATTTTTTTTTTAAATGACAGTTGCTTAATTTACCAAATCAATAAAATAGACATAAAACATTTTGCTTGATCTTAGGAGTCTGCATTCAAGATTAGCTTACATACCTTAGAAAGAAATCTTATATCTTCCCTCTGAAGTCCTGGCCCTTCTTTTGCATTGTCTTTCACTGTGGTCACCAGCAAACCTTTCACATCCATTTTGATTACTGTGGCTTGCAATCCAGAACAGTTCAGCTAAACATAACCATAGTTTGGATTGCAAAGATGATTTGTTGCAACAAAACATAATTAAGGTTAATCACAGTTTTAAAAGTAATTAAAATTTGTGGTTATACTCATTTAGCTCCTGCTTTATGATTTGCTGCTGGCTTCCATGACGAGCTGCTGATTTATGGAGGATTACTTTTGCAACCAGCAGCGGAATAGTCATGCAAATTATTGCCAATTAGAAGCAGTTTTCTGGCCAAGCAAAGTATCCCTTTTATCATTTCCAGGTTCTCGTTAGCTGGTGATGGACATGAAAACAAAACAGGACAACAAGTAACATGCAAGAAAACCGACTTGCACTTGGAGAAACAGAAACAATGAATAGTGATAACTCTAAAGCAGAGCCAAGAAAGAACAATGCTTTATTAAAAGTATGCTTTTGCCCCCACTTCCAATATCTTGCTGCCTCTTATTTCAAAGGTAGACAAACACAGCACTGTTCTGTAGGGTGCTGCTTGCTTTAAATCTCTCTGTCTTCAAGTTCTTGTAACGTGAGTCGACAGTACAGAATCTAACCCATTCTGAAAACCTATGTGTGGGGTAGAAAGGGAAAACCTTGCCATATTTTGGATTTCTGTTTATATTTTTTGGGCTGAATCTGCAAACTTATGTCAAAAGATGGCTAAATGAATTTGCGGTTGGGAAAATGAGAAACCAAGTGAAACAGAAATTGGCAGATACATCTAGTCCCATGGAGGGCTCTAGGCATAAGAACACCGAGAATTAATATAGGATAGTGATGTCATACAAACAGTGTACTTGGGAAAACATTGATGCTTCCTTAAAGACCTGGAGGGTTTTATCGGCAATTCTGCAACATGGATTATCAGTTTATAAGACCAAAACTAAAAATGGAAAGAGGCAACAAAGGCAAAATGCGGTTGAAACAGAAAATAGAAGCAGAGGTACATTAGGATGTGTTCTGCAGAATGTGGAGGTTTCAGTCATTGTTTTTCTGCATATATGTTTTACAATGCATCTTCAGGAGAAATTTAATAAATTGTTCAGAAGAAACTGAGACACTCTGGGTGGAAGGTTGTGGGGGGAGTCTAGATTTGAAACATTTTTGTATAAATGAGATGTAAGTGAATTTTTCACTTCACTGCTTTTCTATGCCAACTTTTTGAACCCAATCCGTGATACTTCACTTTGGGCTTTGACCATAGGAAAATACTTCCTACTATTAGAGCTAATTTGACCTAAAATTCCTTGTAATACATGACTGCAAAGAACATTGCATTTACTCACAAATAATTACCATTCTTTTTAAGAACAACTGGTTGGTGCAGCTTCTCACAGCACTTAACTGAGGCAGACAGTCTGCTGGAAACATATTGCTTGCTATCTTCTTACCATACAGCTGCACCCTATCATCTAGCTGTACACACCTATTGTAAGGAAGAATGGTGAACATGAGAAAAATCAGCAAGCACTCTGTAAAACTGCAGAGGGAAAGGTGAGAACTTTCCACTGTTTAACCTTGGAAATAGTTTCATCAGGATGGGAGCCTCACCTTCAAGGCTTCTGGCCTCCTCATAAAAGCCATTTTCTGTAAACTGCCCTTCCATTTAGCCTGTGGTTCTGCTGTTCCTTGTTTATTTGGTTTTTACTCAAACATGGCAGCTTGAAAGCCTGTGTCTCCCAAGTAATTTATCTCTCTGTGTCAAATTCAAGTCAAATAAGACATGCTCAAAGTTTCAAGTATACAGTATTTGCAAACTGACGAATACCTTAGAATTTCTAGGCATATAGCAAAGACTCCAATGTAATTTCCCACGTTCTCTCTTTCTCTTGGTGTGTATTTATCTAAACATTGCTACTGCTTTCCTATTTGAAAAATTCAGAAAGCAGCACATTTTGTTTAAACAATTGCAAACATTTAAAGAATACCAACCAATTCCTTGATTCAATTCACAAAATAAAATGTAATTTTATCTTCCCCCCTATCAATCTGTAATGTATGAAATAAATAAATCGTCAAAAGATGAAGGTGAAGGAATAAAAAAAAGCTACAATCTATGAAGGATTTACAGTCCAGGAGACAAAGTATAAAAGGAAACAGAAATGGAGAGGATGAGGAAAAATGAAAATGGCAATTATCAGTTTCTAAATTACAAAGTTCAGAGTACAGCAGGTATTATAGAGATCATAGAGTTTGATCTAAACACAATAGAAGATCAATATTTTTCTCTTTCATGCTTAAATTATGGCAGAGTGGAAATAACAACATAATTACATTTGTAGGAAACAACAACTAATAAAAGCAAACAAATTCTTAAAAGTGGCCTCAAATCTCACTACTCAAATTCTGATATTTGACTGTTGAATTTCAGTAGCAGAATTTCATGGGATGTCCATACAGACTTTATACTTGAATCAGGCATTCTTTAAGTCTGGGCATACCATTCAAACACCCAATTTTTCCTTCAGGTACTTTCTTCTATTTCTACCCACCCCTCATGATCGAAATTTCAGCTGGCTGTATTGAAGAGATACTTCTACTTTTTACACCTCAAGATGTAACATCTTGTATTAATGGTGAGATTAGGTGAATCACTGTCAACCTTGTAAGGTACTCCAGGCAAAGCATACCCCGATAAGTAGTTTAAACTTTATTGAAAAGTTACATTAACAGAATATTGCAAGTCTAAAAGTACACCCCCCCCTCCTATCACCTTTACAGCCCAAGAAACAAGAGATTGTAGAGATTTTTTTTGTCATGTTCACATTACTGCTGCTGGTTAAACTACCTGTTATCTGATTGCTCCCTTAGCTGTGGCTCTTTCCTGGCTCTCCGAAAATCATTGCCACAAATATTAAAACAGTGAGAAGTTGATGATAGAAATAAGAAGATAGCAATAGGATGCTTACCTTCTTGCATCTAACCGCAATAGGATCTGCATTTTCTTCTTTGGTATGTAGTGTTGTTCCACTGAGTTGTAGTAGAAATGGAATTACCCATGCACCACCACTTCTAAGTAGGCATTCCTTTGGTTTACTTAGCATCCTTATCTTTTTCCCTATATTTCCTATATTTTCCTATATTTACTCAAAGGTTAAAGACAAAGTCCTTGGTAATATTTTCTTTCTTTCTACCTATCAAAGGGTTAATATCACTCCCTTTCTTCTTCTTCTTCTTCTTCTTCTTCTTCTTCTTCTTCTTCTTCTTCTTCTTCTTCTTCTTCTTCTTCTTCTTCTTCTTCTTCTTCTTCTTCAGATCCTGATACAGTTAATTGGAGCTTCCTGAAAGCCTGTATTAACAGATGAAGCACTAAGAAGACATCTTGGCAGAAAAATATCATTATCAGTTTTGAGTTGCAGCCCCAAATCCTCCTGCGGTCAAAACACAATTCTTTTAACTAAACAATCAAGGATTTGAACACGTGTTGCTGCCATGAATTATCAAGACTAAGGAGGGGCTTCCCCTTGGCAGGAAACAAGCTGAAAATGTTGGTGTGGGGGGAGAGACACAGAAACTGAGAAGTTCTCTTGCAAAAATCCCTTTTGAATTATATGTCTATCCCCCCCCCCCCCCACACATACACATCCAGTGGGGCTTATATGGATGAAATTCCTAGTGGAATGTCTGATGGCAGAACTCATTGAAATGGAGAGGTCATTATTTAATACCAGACATACAAGCAAGAGATAGTAATATCAATTCAGATATTTTCATGGTTTCATTCTCTAGAATAAGAGATATAGTCGACTGCAAAGCATGCAGCTATTGGAGCAGCATTGTGACAGATTAAATAAAAAAAATGTTTAAACCTTCTATGTTCTTTTGTGCCAAATGTGATTTTTACAGGAGTGAACCATTGCAGCAAATGGTACATTTTAAATTCCTGAGGCAAACCTTCCACTATGCCTAAATTAATTTAATGTAAATGTCCTTGAAATAGATTTAATTGTTATCCAGTGTTTTTCAGCCTTGGCAATTTTAAGATGTATGGACTTCAACGCTCAGAATTTCCCAGCCTGGAGAGGGAATTCTGGAGAATTTTAGGAGACAAACGCCATAAAAGTATGAAGCTTGAAAACACTGTTAGTCTCTAGAGGGAAAACTTAACTGCCCTGTCTATTCTTTCCTAATATGAATTAAAACCAAAGTTAAAATTATTTTTGAATGTTTCCTAAAGATTGTTAAGACCAAAAGATAAGGACAATTCAGCTGGCAGCATCGATTTATCCTGAATTTGTTCAGTTTTAGCAATACAGAAGGCAGACCCTTTCCAAGTACATTCATCCAGCATTGTGAGAAAGTCTAAGAGAAAAATGTTCATAGATCTATAGAACGCCAAAATATTGTTGTAGTACATAAAGCTATCTGTTACAATGTCCTACCTGTCGATGAATACTTCACCTTCAACCACAACAACACACAAGCACACAATAGATATAAACTTATGGTAAACCGCTCTAAACTTGATTGCAGAAAATACGACCTCAGTAACTGACACTGTGGGTCCTTCTCTAAACCCCCAAAACTTTAACCATAGACTGTCTACTGTTGACCTTACCCCATTACTAAGAGGTCTTTAAGGGGCGTGCATAAGTGCACCAGCATGCCTACTGTCCCTGTCCTAATATTCCCTTGTATTTGTATTTATTTCATGTATTCATAATTATGTTTATACTTATATCTGTTATCCAATTCATGCTTGATGAAATAAATAAAATAAAATCATTGGGGAAAAGTTGTTCCTCAGGGCACGTGCTGAAAAAGTGAAACCTTAAGTCCCACTAGGTGATGCTGTTTCAAGGAAGGGATATGAAGCAAGGCCAGTAGAGATGAGCAGAGACAATTGGAGACAAGCAACCCCACAAATAGTCTGACCCTGTGTCAGGAAGGACTTTATGGGTGATGAGCATCACCTTGAATTGCGCCCGGAAGCCTAAAGGGAGCCAGTAGAGCTCACAGAGCATACATGTTATGTGGGAATTTTATTTCCTGGGCTTCTCCCTCTCAGAGCAGAGATTAAGTCAGCAAAATATCACGCTACAGTATTTCTTTGTACATGCCTTGTAAATTGAGCAGAAGGGAGATTGGTCAGTTATCATAATCTCAGATGGTACTCTTAGTGTATCAAGGTCCTCCACTTTTGGGGGAGTTGGTAAATAAAAATGGTGGCAGTATGAAAATGCCTAAGCCAGCCATAGGAAGATAGAAAGGAAAGAAGGTTTAGTATTTTATCTTCTATTTACAGTAACATCAAGAGAAAGAAAGGCAAGAGGTATCTTTGAAATTTTCCTTGAATAATCCAAAAACTGCATTGGAGCTTCCTGGAACATGGATCACCAGTAATTTGATTCATATAGTATTTAAATCCTAGCACTGAATAATGTTGTTTGCAATCTTATCTGGAGTACTTGATATTGTGTTAATTCAAAGTGATACTGGTACACGACAGAATGAGGCAAAAATACTTTCATGTTAAAAAAAAACCTTGACTGATTTTCATATTGTTTCTGTTATTTCTGTTGTTAAGATTCTATTTTAGTACAATTTACCCAGAGATTTATTTGGTATAGCCTGATCTACTTTTAGCCCATTCCTGATGAACAATATTCTCAATTCGGAATTGATGGGTTTCACAAATTGTAGCTTTGCTCAAGGTATCCAAGGCATCAAATATGATCAGCTGATTGGAATGTCTAATGCAATCTTTACTATTCCCAGTCTCTGTCTCCAGTCCCAAAAAGGCATGCAAAACTGTCTGCAGTTTGTCCCTGAAGCCATCATTTTCAAAAGCTCAGGTATTCAGCTTTACAATTACCTTACCTCAATCTCCAAGACGAGGGAAGACCCACACCTAACCTTCTGACAACTGCAAAGAAGCTTCTCATAAATGTATAGATTAAAATATGGCTGAGGATCCACAGGCATTTATGGTCTTCAATGACTACTCCATTGTAGCTTCTGAAATATTGTCTGCAGGTGAATGAAAGTATTGACTAGGTGACCTTTGGAATGAAAAGGTAACAAGATGGACAGGTGCTTTGTAGCAGAAGGGTTAACATGGGAGAGAACGCACGTGAGAGAAGAGAGAGGATGCTTTTAATTGTCATGGGGCACAAGAAGGAGGAAAGGATTTTAAAGAGATGCAGAAATATTCCAGGGTAATAAAATATCCCCTTTTTCAGTGTCAAAGTTAATGTTCCAGGCCTCAGGTGAAATCGGCTTCTTATCAGAGAGTGGTTTCCCCTTGAGAGGCCTGGCAACGCCATTGCTGAGTGCTGCCACTTCCCCATTATATTCTCAGGAGAGGCGGCTCCATACTTCATTTCGGAGAGGCTGATTATATTGAAAGGTGGAGAGGTACACTTGGAAGTGAGGGGAAAAGTCGGTTCGTGTAAATAATATGAATGAGAAGGATGCAGTTAACCCAGCCAAGGCTGATTTCTCTCTTTCTCCAGGTGTTCCTTCGTTCTTTCTTCTCTAATCTGACTTTATGGCTTCCTAACTAAAACTCAGGATAATAAGGGAATAGTACCAAAGGTATTTCCAGTCCTTCCCCACTGGTTACGCACATGTATTTATAGTAGTCAATGTAACCTTCACGAAGGTTATCTCAGCAGCCTAAGGAAAGAAGTTCAGTTTTCTGATGTAGGAGCTTCCCTAACATGATCCAGCAAGTTCCATGCTTTAAGAGATTTGAAACTAGTTTTCCTATCCTTAAATTTAACTCTATAGCTATTTTCTGCATTGCATTGGGTCCCTCTATTTATTATCGTGTCTTTTAAAAGAAAAAAGATGTATTGGAGATAAAACAGGAGAAGGTGGGAAAAGTAGTAGGAGATTACTATGTTTTCCTCTGAAAATGTGTCCAGACTTACATTCCAAAATGGGCTCCATTTTGCCCCACACCATTTTTCAGCCGAGGCAGATTTCAGTGTGGCAGGAGGGAAGCTAGAGAAGAAAACCTGGGTAAATTTTCTGCGGGCATGAATGGAACCAGCTTAGAATCTAGTCACTAACTGGGTTCATACATCATGTTAAACCACAATATAGTTCGCTTTGTCTTGACTTACATGCTATTCAAATTCAGCCACTATATTTCTCGTGCGCAGTTGAAGGAGAAAAAAAAAACTGGCTAATGTGAACCTGGATAATGCAATACACCAACACACATGGCATAGTGGAACATGCAACCTTTCCCTGGGCCCTGCTTCTCTCAGCAATTGGCACCTATCCTGTGCAATGTGAAAACTATGCCCTGGTATGTTTCACTAAAGGACCAATCCTTTATGGATGTTACTCGCCTTCCTCAATACAGATGTAGAAAATGCTAATTGGGAAAGTGAAAGCATTAAACATTTAGAATTATATTGAGTAAATTGAAACTCTTATAGTAAATGAAGAGAATTATAAATCCACCTCATATTTTGCTCTGAAATTAAAATTATAGATTGTATTATCCTTTGGAGGATATACACAATACTCATTCTGTCAAAACTGATGTAAGTTTTACATGGACAGGTATCATACTAGGAACAAGAGAACCATATTGTTGCTATTATAATTTCTTTTCTGGAATGGAATATATAGACAATCAGCCTTTTCCCTAAAATAACAGTCTTTTCACTGTGTCTCAGATGGTACCATACCAAGTGCCTTAAAGTTTATTCTTTTGAAAGTACAGGAACAACGCATATTACCAAATAAATGAATAAAAAAATGGATTGGTGTATTTGAACATAAATATGGAAGTGAATACATACTGTAGGATTTACTATTTCTTTTCATCTCAGTTGTATTTTGCCTTTCAGAATAATGCTTTCTCCATATTATGTGTATCATGTTGTTTCTTTCAGGATAAGCAACACTATAAGTAAACTTTACATCAACAAAATACCTCTCTATTCCTTTCTGTGTTTACCACCAGCAGCATCTGTAGGAAACAAAGATGCCATCATGAAAAAAAAACATGATTAAGTATTTATATTATGTTATCATTCCCTCTCTCCCACCCACCTCTGGAAGGATATGGATGCTTGCTTGGCATCTTTTCTTGTAATGTTGCTATACATTACTTCATAGATTGCTTTTTGTTCTTTAACACAGTTGACCTCTCTCTTTTTGAGGATCTCATCAACTTCATACAATCATTATTTTCTTGGTCTTCTCCTTCCTCTCAAGCCTTTCATTCTTCATATTCTTTATATGAGTTAATGCCCATTCATACACTTTAGGAGACCACAATACTAGCATGATGCTTCTTTCATACTAGTCACTTACTTTTATATTGAATCCCCATTCATTCAGAACTCACTCATTCCTGACCTTATTTTACCACAACTCTTTTGAAGTATCCCATTCATGCTGAATTATATTATTTTCCTGACTTATTCAATTCTCACTTGCGTATGACAAAATGGGAGAAATACACAGCTATTTTTTACATCCAATCCTTGCAACAGACTATGTATTACTCATTTGTCTACCAGTATTTGAATGTCTTAGAATTTTTCCAGAATGTCTTCATATAAACAAACAAGTATAAATACAAAAGCAATACATTCTTTTTTTTTCAAAGGTAATTCTGGGCAGTTTGGGTAATAATTTTTTGAATGATTCTGGCATTATGCTACCCACTTTTGTCCATCTCTTCCCAGGAATTCTTCTTATGGTCAGCTACTGGTAATCACCAATCTAACCAGCTAATTTCCATTATGCTTTCCATTCTGCATAATTAAAAAAATTAGTGAAATTCCTAATACTAATGCCTCTGAACATTGGCTGAGTAATTATCCTCATCATTGGTTAACTACAACCAAAGCCTTTGAATTTAGAATTGTGCCCTTTAAGTTATTTGAATTTTAGGTTAGCATGTACCTGGCCCATACGATTATCAAAGGAAACACCTTAATTCAATGTGCAATTTTTTGTAAGCCTTTACTCATGCAAGCATCTCTAACAATATGTTCCTATTTATTTTCTTTGCAATGCTTATCATCACCTCTGCCACTGTGGTATTGGAGGACTCTAGACAATAGAGCAGTACACAATATAAAAATACTATAGTCATAAAACTCAACAATTAAATATAGCAGAAGCCCAGAAAATCATCAGGAAACTCCCCAAGGGTTCTGTGGAGACTCCAGCCTATTAAGCACTTGAAGCAAAGCATTCTAATTGGTATTCAGCAGAAATCCAGGGCAGGGTCCAAAGTTTGATGAGAAAGTAATTTAACATGACAAAGTATTGAATATGTCTTTTATATTCATGCTCATCTGCTCCAAAGCAAAGACTTTACCAAGTGTATGTGAGTTGGGGCTGAGAATATTTGCTACAAACTCATAGTTGTCATGGAATTTATGGAATTCATAAGCTTCACCACAACCCTATTCCAGGACATGGAGGTCAAAGCCCTCTGGAGCCAACCTTGAGGTGAGATCCAGGAGCTTGTGAAGGGTCGCTGCTGGATAGCTTCAGGTTGGTATATCAATCAGGCGAGATTGGCCCATATTTCATGTACAGCCATTTATATCTAGTTACCTCTGGATGATGTTTCCCCTGACTTTAGATGTTGCATGAAATACCATAATAAGGGAATAATTCCAGCTGACATTGCTTGAAGATGTAAATCAGTGTTTTTCAAACTTGTCAACTTTAAGATGTGTAGACTTCCTCTGCATGCCGGCTGGGGAATTCTGGAATCTGAAGTCATAGAAGTTGCCAAGTTTGAAAAACATTGATTAAATTGTCTATCAAGCAACAAGTTCTGAAACAACAGAAAGAAAATTCTTTGACTGATCTTCCTCAAATGGACCTTCATAGAAGATGTTGAAAATGCAACTCCAGCATAGTTGAAAGAATCACAAGGAATCAGGTTGTGGTTATCTCAAGACCCCTTAGTTTGTGAAGGCTGTGGCAGGGTAAGGCCTTGTTCCATTTTTTAACCTTTGTACAGATTAGAGAGATTTTTGGTATAGCAACAACAAAATGTGCTTAAATCTTAATAAAGGGATAAGCTAAAGCACCTAGCCAGTCTAACTGGGATGGTAATTAGTCACTGCAGTCTTTTTCCTTCAGCAAACTTAAACCAAAGCCACCCAAAACATCTAATCCTTCGACCTCCTGAATGCACTACATCAAAAGAATTGGCTTCTGTCAATAGGCTTACTTTTTCTGACAAAAATCTTTTAAACAGCCTCTCAGCTTTTCCATTCTAACTATGTGACCTGCTCAGTGAATTTGCCAAGTTGTTATAATGCTGCAGGTAATTGACCAGTGAGATATCAAAGCAAAGTTTGATAAATTTTAATAAATTTCATACAAGAATCTGAACTGTCAGGGGCTCTTTTGAAGTAAACCTCTGAACTTGTTGAAGCTTTTCACATGATAGCACATGCATACATATATACAGAAAAACATCTCTGCTGCTCCCCCCAACTCAAGCCGCCACCCCACCTCATGGTATGTAGAGCAGCTGGCTGCATTGCTAATAGAAGAGACAGCCTGGCTTAGATATATCAAAGGTTATATTTCACTTTGTAATGCAAGTTCAGGATTGTAAAAGGGCAGGTTATGGCTTGTAGCAGTTTCATTTATACTAAGCAATTGTATTTCGGGGAGGGGGAAATTGGTGCAAACATAATGAGGGGAAAAAAGCCAGGTTGTGGTCTGTTTTCCATAATGTTTAGATGAAATTATTTTGAGAAGTTCAAATGTGGCCTCTTCACACTTCAGTGAGAACACAAGTCAGAAAGGACAATTTCCTGCTACTTTCAAAACCATTCAAAACCAACACAGTTTAGTTTAGCACAGCCTAAGCACATTTAAGAACGCTGTGTATCCCTTGGTGGTAGTTTAGGTTAAAAGTCCTTGCTGCTACAAGAACTGCATTATCCATATTGGCAGCAGAATTCATACAGGGCTGTTCTGGGTGGAAGTGAGATCACAGCTAGTTAAGAACTTACTCTGGGTTTCCTGTTTCTGTTTCAAAAGTTTTCTGCACCAGACGTTAGCAGAATATGTCATGACTGTGCCAACATTTGCATTCTCTAATCTCAGCATATCTTGCTATGGTACTCTTTTAGGAAGTGTAAAAATTGGCAACACATATTTTGAAACCTGTTTTTGTTATGACCTGTCATTTAGTAGGAATGATCAGGATTGGTTCCAGGATTGAGAAAGTCTTGGGCAAAGTGACCTCAGTCCGTGGCACCAAAGACATCATTTTTCCTCTGCCTCTCCAGCCCCCCCTCCCCGGCTTCCTTTCCCTTTTCTTTCCAATTGAGGCTACAGTGATGTGGAACTGCAGCTCTGATATGGCGAGGACTTGAATGTAATTGCAAATGTACTAACTGAGGAAAAATTATATGGAATTAGGGAAGCTTATTTCTGATTACATATGCATATAATTAATTTAACGTAATTTAATTCAAAGAAGGGATTGCTATATCTCTACAGGACCCTCACTGATGTTTATAGTTACACCCCTTTTATTAAGTAAATGGAAGTATGATTTCCAGAATACAATTACAATTCATAGAAGTCTGTCCTGAGGCAGAAGTTGAAGCGGTACACGGAACTCAAAGCCATATGATGTAACATGCATGAGTAAGGCTTTAGCATAAAATTTTGACACACTAGGATTGCTGATTCCAGACTTTGAAAGATACATCTTGAAAAAACCCATGATGGAAAGGAAACTTGGTAGATGCACTTTTTTTTCCTGCAGTCTAGCTCAACAAACATATATCTATCACATAGAACTTTTAACGTAAGTAAGTCATCCAGGGTCGCTTTGAGGCGAGTTTAAATAAATCATTAAAATACCCCAAAAACCTAAGATAAAGGAGTTATCTTCTAGGTAGGTGCAGTGTTCAAGTAAGCCCCTACAAAGCCATGACTGAAATTCTGGTAGTCAGGACTGACACAAAAGAAGAATATAGGCAGCTCCTACTGACGATGTATAGCAGGGGTTTTCAACCCTGGCAGCTTAAAGATGTGTAGACTTTATTTCCCAAAATTCCCCAACCAGTATGGCTGATTGGGAAATTCTGGAAGCTGAAGTCCTCACATTTTCAACCTGCCAAGCCTGAGAAACACTGATGTATAGAATTATTAACAGAATAAAGGCTATTAGATTACACAGTGAGTTATTTTGAATACTACAAAAGCTCATTTTCTTTCTTCTTTCTTGGGGAAGGAAAGAATAGCTGTGGTACTTTCTCATCCTTTAAGCCACATGCAAACCGACAAATTTTTCAGAATGTGATTTGCCCAAGAGATGTTGCCACAATGAAATCAACAGTTATGTTCAATATCCTATTTTAGTTCTGAAACTATGCAGATGTATCCCCCCATATTTTTCTTTATTTGCTTAGTGCATTTTTTTTTTTTTGCAAAAAGAGATACCATATTCATCAAAGCTGGCTTCAGACTGAGGTTAAAACAATCTTTCTGATATGTATGGAAGAAACATCTAGGGCAGAATGTGTGTGTTTGTGTGTGTGTCTGTGCCTATCTCTGCGAATGTGTAAAACTATAATGTTCCTAAGCTTCTGTATTACCTTCTGGGTTTATTTGTGTAAAGCTCCTTGTGTCTGCAGCTGTCATTCTTGTTTTGCATACTCATTTTCATAGACTTTAACATAAGCATATCTTCATCTGGGGGACAGCAATCCTTAAAACCTCCTTAGGCTATAATCTTTAATTTTATACTGTGGCACCTTGGAGATATAAGCTAAGGATGAAAACATTAATCAGTGCAATTAATAAATAAATTCATTATCCGCAGATTAATGGTGGGCACTTTTCACTGGTGTTTTGGCCCTTAAAAGGGTGTTCATTGTGGTGGCCACTGTTGTCAATATTTTTTGCATGTTTCTTCATTGCAGCTGTGTGCTTAAGCTGATCTTCAAAACAACAAATGATTCTCCGCAAATTTTGCTGAGGAAAACAGCTATCTTAATTAAATATCCTCAAAATGCCACTTGGATTGAGATTATGCAATGCTTATTTTAATTGGTTAACTGATTGATTCATCAGTGGGAGGAAAAGCCTCCAGGCAATTAACTGACAGACTGTGCTGCTGCTTTAGCTACCACATAGAAGAAACTGGAGCCACACTTACATTTTAAAAGCAACGGTCTCTGATTCCCTTCCTCAAAATATTGCTCCCCTAAATCTTTTTCTCCACTACTACTAAAGGCTGATTCAGTTGCTGAGTTACTATTGAAATGGACTATGCCTTGGCACGTGATACAAGAGATTCTTTATGGCTCTGTCATCTTCTCCTCACCTGCTCCATTCCCACCTTCCAATAATCTCTTACAAAACATTGTTCTTGAACCCATGAAGGGCAGAATTTAGATTCCAACGCAAGCACCAAATTGAAAAGATTAATTGGATGTCAACATTGGGATTCCAACTGATTTTTTAAAATCCCAGTATTTATATCTTGCCATATTCTTACGCACATCAGTCTGGGAGATAAACAAAGATAAAATATGAACACATTATTTTACTCCAGTAAAAAATATGACTATAATAGCTCCAACAAGAACAGGTAAAACTTGTTCATCCAATAAAACCAACAACCAAATAAGAATGCTACTATTCTGCAAAAGGAACTGATGAAAGAAATGTCCTTCTGGGTTTGGCTCCAAGTGGGGAAAAAGGCACTGGAGACACGGAGGCTGCTTGGAAAGATGGTTTATTGATGGACAGGACCACATGGCTTGAGCCCTGAACAGAAAAGGTGATCACATGCTTCAATGTTGGTGGAGAAAAGAGAAGAGAAGGGAAAGGCTGAGATGCTGAGTCCCTGGCTTTATGCCTTCTCTGGCCTTTGATCTTGAACTTGTATTCTGATTGGTTGGCCATGGGGCCATGCAGGGGCAACTCTCTAGGCTGCGTTTTGAATCCAGGTTTGGTTGAGTTCTCAGATGCCATGTGGTGAGTTGGGTAAAGGTAAGGTAACCAGATTTTCAGATTGGTAAAGAGGGACACCATTGACCGGAGGGGGGGGGGCTTGATTAAAAATTTTATATTTTGTCAAAAGGTCACAAAAGGTGATTACATGACCCCAGGACACTGAAACCATCCTAAATATGAATCTGTTGCAAAACATCGAAATTTTGATCACGTGACCATGAGGATGCTGCAACGGTAGCTAAGTGTGAAAATGGTCGCTAAGTGTGAAAAATGGTCATCAGTCACTTTTTTCAATGCCATTGTAACTTTGGTCACTAAATGAACTGTTTGAAAGCTAAGGCTAGCTTGCATTATAATGCCTTATACTAGCTTACATTTTCAAGAGAGAGAAGCTAAACTCTTTGTTAGAATTGAAATAGAAATGAATAGAGTAGAGTAGAGTAGAGTAGAGTAGAGTAGAGTAGAGTAGAGTAGAGTAGAATAGTTTATTAGCCAAGTGTGATTGGACACACAAGGAATTTGTCTTTGGTGAATATGCTCTCAGTGTACATAAAGAAAAATAAAATAGTAGGATAGTGGAATCCTTGCTGCACCAAGCTCAGAAAGCAGCAAGGATTCCACTCTCCCCCCCACCTCCTCTTTCTCCCTCTCGTTCTCTTTTTTGGGAGGAAGGAGGAGAAAGGACAAAAAGGAGAAAGAGGAAGAAATGGCTGCAGGGAGAGCGGCGCCCGAGAGAAGCGGGCAAAAAAAACAAAACCAAACTTCCGACGGCTGAGCCACTTGGCCCAGGACCGAGCCTTCTCCTCGCTGTGCTGCCGCCACCAGAAAGCTGTCACTCTTCCTTCAGAAAAACGCTGTACATCGGCACGCGCACGGACAGGAGGGGAGGGAGCCTCGCCCCTCGTCGGGCACTGTGAGCGAGCTGAGTGGAGAGAGGGAAACCACTGCCCTCTAAAGGCCACATCGGGAATGACACTTCAGAGAAATAAAAACTTTTTTTTAAACGGCATCCTTTTTAAAATTGATTTTGTTTCTTTTGGAAAATCGGGACTTTTTGAACACGCTGCGGGACACGGGACAAATTATTAAAAATCGTGACTGTCCCGCCAAAAGCGGGACGTCTGGTCACCTTAAAAATGGGCCTACCGGAAGTTCGGGAAGCTGGAAACAGTTCCATTTCTGGCCTCCAGAGGGCCTCCGGTGCTGGGGAAAATCTCCAGAGCCCAGGGAGGACAAAACCATGCCCGCCCCTCTGTGGTGCAAGAAGTCAATTAGGCCATGCCCACCATGCCCACACCCACCCAGCAACCAGGGAGAGAACCTTTGCTAAAATTTTCAAAGCCCACCCCTGGTTCTATGCTCTAGTCTCTAGGCTGGTAGGAAAGTCATTTCTCATGAACCCCACTAACATCTTCCACCAAAGCTGACTGTTGCACTTTAAAAACACAAGGCATTCAACAACCAGTTCTAGTTTCCTTAATTTAAGTTTTTCATATATAGGATCTGGCATCCTGCATCTTTAGGCAATGATGCCTCCACTGGACAGTCCAGAAGGTGAGAGGAGAAGGACCATCATTATAAGGCTCAACATGGTAAAATGGAACCCATCACATTGGTGCAGCTCACAGTTATACTTTTTTCTATCTTTAAAAAAAAATCTTAATTAGGAGATAGCTGGTTGAGGATTTTGCTTTACAGAAAACATCAATTTCAACCGAAATAATGGTGCTTATTATCAAATGTATTTAGTATTAGAGGAGAAGTAAATTTCATTTTCTTTTGGTATTCATAATGGTATTTTGATTTTAATATGCTGAAAATGTGTGCATGCCAAGATTTTCCTTCCATTCCCTACCCCCATCTGTATTTATAAAGAGGAATTTTATTTTCTTTCTTTCAATTTGGAGAGGGGGCCTTATTAGGTAACTACAAGCAGTATTAAAGCATGGAATGACAATATCAAAGAGAAAGAAAATGTGATTGTGTGCTATGTAATTGGCCATCTGAAGTACCTCTCTCCTTCCTCACCCTTATGTTTAGGATCTAATATTTTCTGGCTGCTCCATTGCCTTCAGCATAGCTGAACATAAGCTCAGGGTATCCCCAAAATAACAGATGTGTAGAATTGAGTGGCTAAGTCAGTAGGACCATAGAGGATGGTGATTCTGCGCATTAATATTTTCAGAATTAGGAGTTAGAAATCTAACCCTCCTCTTAATTTCCTGAACTCACAGTTACTGATAAATAATTTGCCCAATTGATTTTAATCAGATTATGGCTCTTACTATTTGCATTTCCAAACTTTGCCCATCCATAACCCTCCCATGAAGTGAACTTCCAAATCCCTCATTTAAACATCTCTGCAAGTTTTAAGGCTAGTGTGCAGGATAGAAAATAAATCCCCAAAAGCAATCTTTTGAGAGATTTAGAGCACTTCTGCTCAGTGTTCTTGTTTGGACATCTCACATTTTATTGTACCTACCAACCATCTAAACAAACAAACAAGCAAGCAAGCAAATCCTTGTATTAAATTCAGTAACTGGCCCTGGTTGCTGAGGCTCCTTACAGTATTTCCTGGGGAGTCCACATATTGCCACCTGTTGCTATGGTGAAGTCTCTTTTATCATAAACACTGAATAAACAGCTGCTGCCAGAGAGCCTCTTTTTTTCCTTCCCTGGGTTTATTTGGAGAAAGTCATTGCGGAAAAATAAACATTCCATGTTCTTGGGTCTATAGATCCTTGCAACTCAGACCCGAATGCAGCCCTTCAGGCTTTCAGGGCAGCTCAGTTCTGTCTGTTTCCCAAAAGTTAGGACTTCAACCAGAACATTGCATGTGATTTTCGTAAGTTTTCAAGAAAACCTGAGAACAAAGAAACAAGAATAATTGTAAAGTAGGCATCATTAAAACAGTGACTTCCAACTTGCCTCTTCACATAACCTCATGCTGCATAGTCACAATGGGGAGAAAAATCCTCTTCAGCATCCTGCGTCTGCTCTCTTACAGTCAAGTAGCACTATGGACTTTCTTGCAAACATGACTTTTCTTATTAATTTTGCTCTAAAAATGGAACTGATCACACTATATGAAATTGTGGGGATTCTTTTTCAGGTTTTCAATTAGGCACAGCTCTTGGAACCCTGATCATTGTTCTCTTTGGGCTGTTCTGGAGTTCCCGTTTAGAAATTTTTATTTTCAAAATGATTTGCTCTCTTGAGCCTATTGATACTCCTTCCTTGCACATTTTGCTTCTGCACAAGTAACAAAGTCTATAATAACTACAAATAGGAAGAACAAATATTTACCTGAACCTGGAACTGAGAGGGTTACAAGTAAATAAATAAAGCAATAAGCACAGGCATCTCTTCTCTAATTTTAGCATAGAGCAGCGGTATCAAACTCACGTCATCATGGTGGTGTTTTGTGACGTATCGGGACTTCCCCCCCCTTCGCTAAACCGGGCATGGGCATGGCTAGTAGGTGACGCATCTGGCCTGCGGGCTGGGAGTTTGACAGCCCTGGTCTAGAGCACTGTTTCCCAAGCTGGGCAACTCTGAGATGTGTGGACTTCAACTCCCAGAATTCTTATCAGCAACCATGCTGGCTGGGGAAGATAAGGAGGATCCATGGCTATGTTGTTGTCAGGAAAAAATCCACCCCCCCCAAATCTGCCACCTGAAAAGCCAAATAAAGCTATCATCATTTAATCAGGCTGAGCCAACAAAACCTAAAAAGTGATAAACAATTCACAACATTGCTCTTCTCCATTTAGAAGATCAGTCTCAGAGGGAGGACAGCCACAGATTTCACATCCAAATAAACATGATGTTTAGGGTGCTCCATATGTTAATAATCCTGTTGGCGATAGGGGAGAATAGATGGAAATATAAAGGAACAGCAGCTTTTATAATCAAAAGTTTCCCAAATATATTCTCTTCCCTTCCCCCTTCCTTCCCTCCCCTTCCCCTCCCTTCTTTCAGTGGCATACCTTTTGGGATATAACTTTCATAAACTTCATGTGTGTATGTGTGCGCGTGTGTGTATTTATGTGTGCACCAGCATGTATGTGCAGATTCACAGACTCTGTTCTGTGTGCGCTTGCAAAACCATGGCAGAATTCTTCTACGTCTCTTTTTGAGGGATAGTATTACATTATCCAAGTAACAGGGGAGATGAAGGAATTGGGCACCAATACATTCAGACAGAAGTGAGAGATGAGATGTAAGTAAGGGAGACCACAAAGAAGAAAGTTTTATTTGTCAAAGGGAGAAATAAACAGAGCATGAACCAGGGTTTTAGTTGAATGGACAGAGAAAATGGGCAAATTATTGCTGTGTTTTGCAGAAGGCAATGATGTGACTTGATTTGTGAGAATGTGCTGAATCAAGCTGAGAACTGAATTTTGCACGTGATTGTGGTTGCACCTGATTGACTGGCTCAAGACTGCAATGTGCACATAGTGGACCTTCTTGTGGTTGCCACCCACCTCATGGCTGTATGAAAAGCTTCTCGCAGTGAGATTAATCTGTAAGAAATACAAGTTTGGGAACCTATATTTTGGGTGGGGGGAAGGAAAGGTTTTAATTGCCAAGTTTGATCCAGACTTATTCAAAACCCCAAACCAGCTGTGGAATTTGGGAGTACATCTGGCTTTAAATCTCTTTCCGAAAACCACTTGTTTTTCTTGTTCCCAGATTATAGTGATAGCTTTCATATGGTTGGATGACATGTGTGGTATCTTTCAGCTTGTTCAGAAAGCACTTTCATAAAAAAAGATATTGGGTTTTTAATTCCCTGTAGAGAAAGTTTTGGTTTGTAATATGTGAATATAACAGGTTAGAAAGTAGGGGTTAGGACTAAGGTTAGAAATTAGAGGTGTGCATGAGATTCAACTAATTCCTGAGGTGAACTGAGCCCCTTTGGACCAATTGTGTGCATGTATGAGATAAAGTAGGATCTCTTTGAAATGGAGGAGAACAGAAATTGGGCTCTTATGAGGATTTGTAAGTAATCTCAACTAAGACAAAGACAAGGTTCTCACTGTCTTTAAAAGAGATTGGGAAAAGCATGGAGGAACTGAAGCCTTCAGAGCAGCTGAAACTCAACTGAAAAAGCTTAGCACAACCATGGAATCAGTGGAAACCCAAATTCAATCTGTGTGCAGATCCAGAACTAACATTGCATTTCCCTGCATTGCCAGAGAGTCACTATAAAAGACAATTAATCAGGGACAGGAATGTTCTATTAATGAAACTCAGAGTTCAGGCAGAGATTATCAAGAGTGGTAAGTTATACTCTTACAAACACCACCAAACTGCAATGATAAATTCTCTAAACAAAAATTCAGATGATTACTAGAGAACAAAAATTAGTCAAGGAAATCTACAAATGCCAGACACAATGAAGTCCTGATAGCCTAGATTGCTAGCTGATTCTGTTGGGTGCTTGTTGCCTACCTTTGGTGCACCATGGGGGGCAAACTAGGTTTACACCAGTTCACTAGCAGTACTCACATTGCTGCTCTTCCAGGCTCCTCCTCTGGTCTTGCTTCACCTCATGTTCATTGCCTTGCATCCAGCCAGTTCCAGTACCACTTCTGCTCTCTTGCACACATGAATGCAGCTAGGTTTTCACCACCAAAGTGTCACCTATTTATCTACTTGCAATATTGCATACTTCTGAACTCCTGGGTGGGCAGAGCTGAGGAATGATTGACAGGACCTCATTCTATCCCGCGGAGCTGGGCTTGAACTTCCAGAATGCAGACCATCGCTGGCTGGCAGTTCCAGCATTATTAACCCATTGTGCCACCATGCCAAATAGCAGCAGCAAATAACAGCTATAACCAAGAAGATCAGCCAATATGAAGTTCAAATTGCACATTATAGGTCGAATCCCCAATCTCCAATTTCAGTTTAGTCAGAAATGTTTCTATCAATCCATCCATGGACAGATTGCAGTCAACCATTAAACCAAAGAATCAGTGCACTTCTGAGTGCAGCTATGGGACAATCCAAATGCAACAAGAATGCAGCTTAGATAAAAAGAAGGTGGATGAGAATGAAAAAGAAGCTGAAATGAAAGAGGTTGTACTAACAGCAAGAATAGTACGAAAAAGAACAAAGAAGATCAACCAGGTAATGATAAAATGCATGGTTTTTGATTGAAATAGTCTAGAGCCACTCATTGCCAAGCAATTTAACAACATACTGCAAAGGAGGTGAAACTGAACATTGGTTAACATCTGAAAAAACCTACCTGATAATAGATCCAGCAAAAGAGGCTGCCCAGGCAACTACAGTCCAATTACCTGCTTACCAACAACTTTTAAATTGCTAACTGGTGTGGTAGTTCATGCAGTCTAACAACATCTAGTTGAAAACAAGTTCTTTTCACCTGTATGGAAAAGAAACTTCACACAGCAGAGGAACAAAAGTTCAGCTCCTAATTGACAAGATGATTTTGGAAAACAGCAAGTGAAGTCAAGTGCCTAGAAATAAGAGGAATCAGTAGAAACTTCATAAGCTTTGTTCAAAGCTCAACAGCACAATGGAAAATACAGATGTTGGTCAACGGCCATAGATTGGGAGAGGTTAATAACAAGAGAAATCCAAAAGGTGCTTTTCAAATGGACTTTCTTGGTTTTTTTCTTGAAAAGATTTTGCTTCTCATTCACTTGTTCAGAAGTGAAGTGGATGAAAAAAAAATGTTTTCAAGGAAAAAAAACAAACCAAGAAAGGCCAGTAGCCTTTGGAAATGCATCTTTGAGACAACCATGACCTGGATGATTTAAAATCTCCATAGAATCAAGAGAGGAATCTTTCAAAGAGACTCACAATCACTACTACTGTTTATGATTGCACTGATTCCTCTACCAGGAATCAACAATATAAACAAGTCAGGGCATGGTTGTAAAACATCAAAAACACCTCCCTGGCTATCACCTCTCTTTTATACAGATGATTTTAACCAAATGGAAAAACACTATCTGAAATAGAATTGCTGTTCAACATTGTCCATATATACAGCCAAGATACTGCAATAGCATTTGTAGTGGACAGATGGGCCACCATCAACAGGGGAAAAATAGTCAAAATTAAGGAATCAAGATGTCCTACAGAAATAATATCAAGGGTCTGGGTGAACACAATTATTACCAATAACTGGACATCCTTCAAGATAACAACATCAATCACAATGAAGTCAAGAAGATGTGTGAATACATCACAAGAGTGAAGAAAATCTTAAAGTCTAAACTCAGTGAAGGAAATATCATCAAAGCAATTAACACCTGGGTAATTCCAAATAGGCAGCTGGAATGGTGGACCAGACTCAAGCAGAACTAAAAGCTCTGGATAGGAAGGCCAGAAACAATAACAATGAAACATGCTTTTCATTCACACAGAGATGTTGACAGACTCTACTTACCAAGGAAAATAGGTGGGTGTATAATGTTGCAGGAATAACAGACAGTTGACCTTGAGGGACAAGAGAAAGAGATGTTGCGTACTAGGGGACAATCAGATTAAAGAGGAAGGAGTCTCCAACTGCTTAAGTGCAAAGAAATATAAAAAAAGGATCTCCACTAATGTAAAGATAAAGGTTCCCCTCACACATATGTGCTAGTTGTACCTGACTCTAGGGGGAAGTGCTCATTTTCATTTCAAAGCTGAAGAGCCAGCGCTGTCCGAAGACATCTTCGTGGTCATGTGGCTGGCATGACTAAATGCTGAAGGCTCACGGAACACTGTTACATTCCCATCAAAGGTGGTTCCTATTTTTCTACTTGCATTTTTAAATGCTTTAGAACTGCTAGATTGGAAGAAGTTGGGACAAGTAACAGGAGCTCACTCCATTACATGGCACTAGGAATTCAAGCCACCAGATTGCCAGCCTTTCTGATCGACAAACTCAGCATCTTAGCCACTGAGCCTTCCCTAATGTATCCCTCCACTAATGTATCAGGCTGTTAAAAGTGATGGCAGAAGATTTGTATTTTCAGACTTGCAAGGTTCTATTAATGTAGCTTGACAATAAAGTAGAATTGGTTCATCTGGTTGTGTTTTCCTGTGTGCTTTACCTGGGAGGGCTGACAGGAAGGGAAGGGAAGGAAGTTTCTGAAGTAAATGGAAAAAAAGGGAAATAAAATTAAAGAATTGGCAGAAAGATAAAAGGGGAGAATCACTTGTAACCTCTGGCTTCTGCTATGCTCCAACAGTTTACCTCCTGCCTTTAGCAGAAGCAAGGTTCCCTATTTCTGCCCTAACATTTTTTTTGGCTCATAGCAATGATGTATAGCATAATCTCATGAATCAGAGAGCTATGAGAGCAGTATTAGTTTATGGCTCCTTATCATGTGTTAGAAACTTTTGGGGTGTCTCTCATCCTGAAGCAGGAAATGTATCAATGGGTACATTAAACATTTCATCTACAATTCAGGTTTCTGTAAGGATGTGGCTGAGTCATTCCTTTCTAACTGCAACAGGAAGATTTCTGATTTCTCAGGACTCTTTTCTTTCATAACTTTGCCAAGGTTATGATTTCTCATTAGTCCCTAGAAGCCATAGATAAAAATCTCTCTCTGTTTTAATGTTACCAGCCTAGGTAGATATATAGCTTCTTTTCCAATGGTAGACTTATACTGGGGAGATCAATGAAACTCCTCAGAACCAGATTCAAACAAGAACTCTGAGCTTTTAAGCTTCTGTGCAATGTAAAAAACCCAGACTAAAAACGATATGAGTATTGCTCCTATTGCTTGACCATCTGCAGAACTTTGCATAAGCCATCACTCCTGATGCCCAGCTTTTTTAAAAAAAAAAACTATTGTTGTAGTTCAAGGAGAGAAAATTTAAAATAAGTTATCTGCTTGCTCTTGTTTGCCCTATAGAAGCACCCACATTTTTTTAAAAGGAGAACCTTTCCTCTTCCACAGACATTTCTCAGAGGTGAAGGAGAGGTATAGCAGACAGGATCCCCCATCGAGATGGGATGTATAGAACAGGAGCTTGGAGTTAACACATACAGACTGTAATTACAACTTCAGGCTGATGACATCTCCAGAAGTATATATATATATTTAAAAAAACTAACAAATTGATGGCTTACAGTACTTCAGTTTTCCCCCCTATGAGATGATTATAGGTGTTGTGACAGATTGGTGGTGGCCAGATAGATATATAGATTTTTGGAAAACTTCCCTCCCCTCCGCTCCCCTTCCCCTCCCCTTTCGTTTTCTTATACCTAGCATTGTTTACCCACACCTAGTCAACGATAGTCCATGGTCATGAAAACTTTGCCATGCAAAAATGGAAGAATATTTGCCAAGAAAACACCAGGCCAAGGTATATATGAGAAGAATTATGGCAAAAAAAATGACTTTGACATCGAGAGGCCTGAGCTGACTGGCAGGAATTTGGGCTACAGGAACCACTGACAGGAAAACGAAGGCCTCCAAATTCAGATCGGTATTAATATTTTCCACACTCAGACTTCCGGGTGCAATGGGATCTCGGACCATCTCTAGAATAATTTTCTTCCCAGTTACCGCAGTCCCTATTGCAGGCGAGGACATTAGTGCCGAGACGGGGAAAAATTTGATTTTAATGCAAGTCCCAGTAATCAGCTATTTGTGATAGAATTTTCTCTGTCCTGGTCTCCAAGGGATGAGAAGCAAGCAGAGAGGGAAGCAGGGTCAGAAATTAGTATGCAGAAATATCTGATCAGCCAAAGTAATTTTCTTTAATAATCGTATTCATACTGGCTGCTCTTCGCTCACTAGAAGAATTAAGTATTTAATAGTAATATATTTCATCTGGCAGCAGTTCCGTTTCGTTAGGAGCTGTGATGCCTCGTTGGGGTGGAGGGAGGGAGGGAGGGAAGGAGAATGGGTAGGTGGATGGCTGGATAGGTGGGGTGAGGAAGGGAGAAACTGAAATGAAAGATCTAACCTGAGAACAAAGCTGTTGTTAATAAGAGTAGAATATCTATCAGTGCACCAAATAGCCACAAAATCTATTTCTGACCAAATGGGGAAAGATTTGTATTATTCCTTAACTGGAAATGTGTGTGCTTGGCTCAGACTATCTATATTAGCATCCTGCTTCTTAAAATTCTTGAAGATCTTTGTTTGAATATTTGAATATTTTAAAAATAGGTACTGGGATAATGATTAAAATGTACAGTTTTGACCTCTCATATGAAAATGCAGCTGCTGGGTAATAGAAAAACTCAAGTTGAGCTTGATTTCATGGTCATGTCTATGCAATTTTCTTGGCAATAATCCTATAGAAGTGGTTCGCCATCGCCTTCTTTCAGAATGTTTTTCCAACTCCCCAATCTGGCCTACAACCCAAGGATTTCTGTAGCCTCTAATGGATCCCACTGCGTAGTTTTTTCAGAAACAGCCAAGCTGACCTGCCACCTTACAGACTGCTGGGATTCAGAGAATGCATAAATTATGGTTAATATTCCCCAAAATGTTTAGCATGCCATGGGAACGTGACATTCGTTAGACTTATTGTTGCCATGCCAGGCTCACAGAGTAGGCTTACCCAGGAAACTCCTAAGATATAAGCACTGCAACATGTCAATGATGCATTACCCTCCAGTTTGATGCTTTGGTTGTTTCTGAGATTGCAAGAAGGAGGGAAAAGAACTTAACTGTAGCTATTTTCTCTTGGTAATTGTTGAAGGTCATAAACACCTCCGTCCTCAAAGCCTTCTTCAAATTGAGCTTGACTCCTGGTGATTTCCTGGCCATGACTCCTTAAAGCTTTTGACAAGATTGGGGAAGTCATTTGGCACTATCTTTTTCTAAGATGGCTTTTCAAATCCTCAAGCAAGTTTGTTACCCCAATATTCCAGGTCTCCCATTCAAATAGTGACTGTTCAACATTGCATCGGCACTGAAAAAAGCGACTTATGACCGTTTCTCACACTTACAACCATTGGAGCATCCCTGTGATCATGAGGTCAAAATTCAGACGCTTGACTCATATTTATGACAGTTGCAATGTCTTTTACTAACTTAATAACTGCAGTGATTCACTTAACAACTGTGGCAAGAAAGGCCATCAAATGAGGCAAAATTCACTTAATGGATGTATCAGTTAGCAACAGAAATTTTAGGTTCAATTGAAGTCATAAATTGAGGACTACCTGTATTACCAAGCTAGGACCTCCCTTAACTTCCAAGCAAGCCCAGCAGAGGTGGTATTCAGCAGGTTCTGACCAGCTCTGCAGAACCGGTAGCGGAAATTTTGAGTAGTTCGGAGAACCAGTAAATGCCACCTCTAACTAGCTCCACCCCCATCTATTCTCTGCCTCCCAAGTCCCAGCTGAAGGGGAGGGAATGGGGATTTTGCACTATCCTTCCCCTACCATACCCACTAAGCCACGCCCACAGAATCGGTAGTAAAAAAAATTGACTCTCAACACTGAAGTCAGCTCCTATCATCTGCTGAGGCATGTACAGATATTTGGTCATCCTTTCCAAATACACTTATTTAATTAAGGCTTTGCAAATTGGTCAAAGGCATTGAACTTTTTTTTCCTCCTGATATGGAATTCAACATAAAAATTTGCAACTTATGGAAAACAAAGGGGAGTACTTCATCATCAACAACAAAAAAAGTACATGGGTTTGTACATGTATTTTGATGAATGGTCCAGTGTTTAATTTGTGTAATACAAATCAATTCTCATAAATGTACGCTTTCAACTTCTACACTGTATTTTAGGTATTATATTCAGCCTGGAAAAATGAACAAAAAAATTCAACGACCTGAGGACAGTAACAAAATGTTTGATCATCGCTATTAATGTAAACATAATGCAGGACTTCTTGGGTTACAAAGCAGCAAAGCTGATGGAAGAAATGCAAATTTTTAATGCGCCTAACAAACATTCTGAGATTTTTGTTGCTTTATCTTAGGTGTGTCCACTGATGATTTCTTGAGAGATGTTTTTAGTGGCACTGAAATGTCAATTTTATAACAACAGAACAAAGTCATAAAAACAGCCAAACCAATTGTCATGCTTTCCTGGTGTATTTTCTTTCAGGTGTGATGGGAATGAAAGGAATAGAGAACATCAAGCTGGTATCCGAGTTCTACTTGGACTCAAACAATTGAAAATAAGTAGAAAAAATGTTTTATTCAGCTACCAGAATCTGTCTCTAGTATTTTATTAAATGATGTGAGATTCAAGACTACTAAAATTCACTGTTACCATATAAACAGACAACACCAATGCAGTTTTAAAGAGTACTAGACCAGGCAACTACTAAACTTGATACCTAAGTATGACTTATACAAAGTATTTGAACTTCAGTTCCAGTATCTGTTCTTCCAAAGAACATTAAGGGTTGATTTCCTTTAGGATTGATTGATTTCATCTCCTTGCAGTCTAAGGAACTTCCTCAGAATCACAATTTGAAAGCATCAACTCTTTGGCATTCAGCCTTCCTTATGGTCCAACTCTCATGGAAAACCATAGCTTTGGCTATATGGACGTTGGCAAGGTGATGCTTCTGCTTTTTAATATGCTGTCTAGGTTTGCCATTAGCTTTCCTCCCAAGAAGCAAATTTCATGCTTGTATCACCATCTGCAGTGATTTTGGAGATTAAAAAAATAAGATCTGTCAGCATGCTGCTATTCAGGTAGTCTTCAGCAGTGGTGGGCTGCAATTTATTTTACTGCCAGTTTGCTTGTGCGTGATTGCATGTTCAAGCAGGTGGGCAGAGCCTCCCGCTGCCACCACTAACGGTTCACCTGATCCGTGGCAAACTGGCAGCAACCCACCTCTAGTCTTCAGCTTATGAGCACAACTGAGCCCAAAATTTCTGCTGCTAAGTGGGACATTTGAGTTTTCTGCAATTGTTAAGTTAGTTACACAGGTGTTAAGTGAATCTGAGTTCTCCATTGACTTTGCTTGTCAGAAGGTCACAAAAGGAGATCATATGATCCTGGGATACTGCAACCGGTATAAATATGACTCATTTGCAAGCATCTACAATACAATACAATACAATACAATACAATACAATACAATACAATACAATACAATACAATACAATACAATACAATACAATGGCAGAGTTGGAAGGGACCTTGGAGGTCTTCTAGTCCAACCCCTTGCCTAGGCAGGAAACCATATATCGTTTCAGACAAATGGCTATCCAACATCTTCTTAAAGACTTCCAGTGTTGGGGCATTCACAACTTCTGGAGGCAAGCTGTTCCACTGATTAATTGTTCTAACTGTCAGGAAATTTCTCCTCAGTTCTAAGTTGCTTCTCTCCTTGATTAGTTTCCATCAATTGCTTCTTGTTCTACCCTCAGGTGAATAGTTTGACTCCCTCTTCTTTGTGGCAAATTTTTCTAAATTTTGATCATGTGACCATGGGGATGCTGCAACAGTCATAAGTGTGAAAAACTATCATAAGTCACTTTTTTCAGTGTCATTGTAACTTTGAAGGGTCACTAAATGAACAGTTGTAAATCGAGGACTCCCTCTATTGTGTGATAAATGGACTGCAGTAATCATTATAATTGCTTGAGGGCAGCAAAATGTTTTATGCATCTCTTTGCTGCCAACTAGTGGTTATGTGAATTTTTATATCCCTGATGCTGCAGATACCCCAGATACAGTGTGTGAATGTTTTCAGACTTTGAATGTTATAGGAATGGCTCTGGTGAGAGTTATTTGTCACTTTGAATCATTGTAAATGCTAGTACAAGGTGTATCTGCAAACTGCTTAACTGGAGATGGGTGAAATAAAGATATAACTGAGTTGACTTTTGCAACCAATCAAGAAGGCATGTTCTGTTAGAGAGAGAGTTTTCTTTTCCAGTTATCCTACATCTTCAGCATGTTTTCTTGAAGGACTGGCTAAGCTGAGCAATTGCTTCAGTTCTATTATCTGAGTTCACATTATGTGTCTGGCCACTCTTACTCAAAACAAACCCTAACTGCCTGGCTGATTGGGTTCCCCCACCCATGACCCACTTAGACAAGTAATGCAATCACAAACATAGCTTAATAATTATAGTCAGGATTGCAGACTTTGGCTAGAATGAAGACTGAATTGTGTAGGCTGAAAAGCACACTATAAAGCAAGTCACTCTGCTCCTTAGGATGCCAGCTGCAACTGCTATCAAAGCATCAGGAAAACAAGTCCATGGCCTTCAGCCCAAAAGTTCATTTACTACTTGGAAGACCAAATTAATTTGTGCTTGGATTTAGACTACAAACTAAATGTGATTTAATATTTAAGTTTAGTTTAAGTTTGTATTTAAGTTTGTGATTTAGCCAAGATGCTTACAGGGCATATTGAATTACAAACGAATTGCCCATATTTTACTTAGTTTGTGATATGAACCAGAGGTGGTATTCAGCCAGTTCTCTCCAGTTCAGGCGAACAGGTAGCAGTGGCTGCAGGAGGCTCTGTCCACCTGCCCCAACATCATGCGCGAGCACTGCGCATGTGCAAAAGATGGTGTGCATGCAAAGATGAGGCGCATGCACTTACATTTGCAAACCAGTAGGGAAGGTAAGTGAATCCCAGCTCTGGTACAAACCAAAGGCGACTGGGTTGTTTGAACTCCATGCTTAATGTTTTGTGTAACATGCAGGTTGAGTAAACTATGGTTTAAGTTAGCCATGGGCAATACACTTGTGTCCCTGAGTAGTAAGTAGCAGGAAAACACTGTTTTTGTTGTTGAATGGGTAAACAAGACTCAGACTTCATATCTGTCTCAATCATGTAGTTTAGAAGTGCTAAAAAGCCTTTTGTAAATTGGCAGATATGTTAACCACTCATATATATTTTGGAGTTTTTCACATCCCATTCTATTATTTTAATGACTTTTTTCTACTTTGCACAATTACGAAATGGATTTCTTAATTTCTCTCCTAGTTTTACAATTAGTACTCATTATATGAAGTGAGAATTTAATCCACTAGGAGCTAATAATTGTTTTTGAATTAATGTCTCTGAACTATGCATCTGCCCTAATTTCTCTGTGTTCATGCCCTAAGTCTTAATTTTCATGGAATGTCCTTGATATTAATAACTAGCTTCAAAATTCCAAAGAAAAATAACCAATGAGTGGTAGCATTATAAATATTTTGTTATGTAAATAGCTCTTATGCAAAAATATGGTTTTTTTGCAAAGGAGGTCATATTGCTTTCTGCCTATCAGTGCTAAATAGTGGTAAGGGTTGGGGGCAGTGAAGGGGGGCTGTTTCTCTAAAGCTGCTTGTTTGCATTTCAAAGAAAACTGCCATTGGTGCCCATGGAGGCTACTCTTGAAATGTAAATAGGAGTGTGAATTTTTTTCAGGATTACAGTGGAAAGGGAAACATTTCAGTTTTCACCCTAACCACAAATACCCGAGTCTACCCATATTTTACTGTAGCTATTGATCAAACAATAGTAATATGCATGCATATTTAATTGCATTGTTAATGTCACATCTAATTTGGCCCTAAGGGTTTTCTGATGGATATTTCTCTCAGAGATATTTATTCCTTTGATTTCTATCTGATGTCTCTGCTAAGATGTTCAGGATGACAATATGAGATGCCTCATTCCCCCCCCTCCTTATAGTAATTCCAATGAGGAAGGTTAGACACAAGATGACGCAGTGAAATAGTCTGGCTGATATCTTAACATTACCATGCATTTGCAAGGATGTCCGATCTTAGCCCTTTCCAAAGTCTTGTTGGAAACATCTAGAGACCCTTCTAAAATGGGAGAGAGCATATTTGTTTGTTATACAACTTATTACATTGATTTCTCTATCTTTACACTAACCTTTTGTTTAACTGTAGCGAATATCACCCAAAAGTGTTTGCCAACAAAGTAAGTTTACAGATGAGGTGACAATACTTAGTCTTCTGTTCAATGCAAAAAAAATAATAATGCATCATTCTCCTTTATTTCTGATTTCACCTTCACTTTCTCTTAGAAACTGTGTTCTAGAATATTTTAAGAGATTAATTTCCTCCCATTAGTATTCAAAGTTCTCCGTAAGATCTTTTTCCCCACCAAATGTTTTGTTTAAGCACTTGTTCCTCAGTTGTTGCTGTTACTCAGAGTCTGTGTACATCACACACATACATTAAATGTACACATACATTTTTCTAGAATGCATCACCCCAGTACCTTCTTTTCCTGAATTGGCAATCTTTAGATATATTGAAGGTACAAATCTCAGTATTCTCAGCCAGCATAATTCCCATTGTGGGTTATCTGGAGAGTACCAGGATGGCGAAAGCTTGGTTTGAGATCAGTTGGATCCGAGTTTGGAATAGTCAGTTTAGACCATCTGTCAGATTGCTTGAATATGGATACAGATGTGCTCTGTGCCTGTGTCCTGCATGTTGGCCTATTTCTTAGTATCATTCTATTATTCCTCTGAAAGAGCACGACCTCTTTATCCAAAATTAATCCAGCAGATTGCAGGGAGATATCTCAGGAAAAAGGCATAAACAGTGAAGCAGAAGAGAGCAAATAATAACAAACAAGTTATTATTTAATAATTTAATTACTTCTACGAGGAAATGACAGAGCCAACCGCAATTCCATTTCTGTCCTTTCAGCCAACAACACCTGGAAATAGGTTGGGTATGGTGAGAAGATGGAATCACATTGGCTGCCTTCCCATCAAAGTAATAAAACAGGGAAAATATAGCCATATGTATTGTTGGCAGAAGCAGAAGAAAACTTATAATGCACCCAGTGGTGACAGCTGGCAGATCCGAGCTTTCTTAAAATGCATCAAAAGACTAATGCTCTCTCTAAAGATGGAGTTTCAAAATGAGATTAAAAATGAAACTCACCCCACTGTACTCTATCTGCTTATAAGAGCCCCTATTAAGCTTTCCAAACACTTCAGAAAGCAGCAGTTAGGTATTATGAGGGCAGATAGCTCAGCAGAAGCTAAGTATCCTGAGTCACATGGGACTGAAGCCAGAAATGCCATGAAGGATAGTGCCCAGCAACTGGATGGAAGAGGGCAAACCCAAAGCAGGCAAATCATTCAACAACTACGGATAGATCCCACTCTGACTGCATCTACAGCTATACGGGTGTCAAACTCACCGTGTCATGTTGCATTTACGTGATGTTTCATGACATTTCTCCCCTTTGAGGAGCTGGGGTGGGCATGACCTGTGTGTGACACATCCGGGCCACCAGTTTGACACCTCTGCTGTAACATGATGGAAAAAATGGAACAGCTACAAGTGATAGTAAGTTATTTCTGTTATGAGTGGCAATAAAATAAAAGCAGGATCACAGCAACATGTCTTAAAGAATGGATACTTGGGCTTCTACATACAGGAGTAGGAGGAGGTGAGGATGAGCCTTAAGATAATTTTGAACTTCTGTAGATTTGAGGTTTCCAAAACCTTCCTATGAATGCCTTCATTTTTTATACAACTGATGTTCTAGCTATATAGAAGTAGCATTTAAGGAACTGAGTTGTCTATAAATCTCTTTTAGCTTTCCCCAACCTATGCTAGAATTTTAAGATGGTCACACAAGCTTGGAATTCTGGGATTGTGATCTCAGTGGATTGGGGAGGGAGATGATTGTAAAAACTTGATTTCCTTGACTAAATTCTGTGCAATTTGCAACAAGAAATGGTGGCTGAGTGCTTTGGGGTATGATTCTATACCCACCATTCTGTTTGTCCTCCGGTTTCATTTTTCTCTCCCAACTGTTAATTTCCTGTCCTTATACATCATGCCCCAAAGCTTGCTAATATCTCCTTCTTAAATGTGGATGGATAATTTAAAGACCAGTCTTCTGAGTGACTAGCAGACTATATGATTATTGGGCAAGATGAAAAAAATATTTTAATTTGCACAATTTATACAAATTAAATAAAGATTCTGTCTTTGATGAACAGTACTGCTGAAGTATTAAACATATTCATTAGGTTGGTAAACAAATCTGTGTTCAAAATTTATAGTATGGCTGCTTGCTAGGAATTGTCATAGAGGTCACATGGTATTGTTTGCCTCTCCTGATTGGACATCTACTCTAGTAGTATTTTGTCTCCATCTAGTGGTAGCTTTTTCTGTCTAATGTGATAGCAACCTGGTCAAAATCAGCAGAAAATCATATACTATCAACATGTACAGTTATAGGAGGATGGAAGAAAGTTTAAAGCTAGGAGCAGTCACCAAAAATGAGAGTTACTCTTGAAATGTTCCTCAAAACAGAGTTTGGGAAGAAGTTTATATTGTTTATAATTCTGAAGAATCCTTGCTTTGATTTCATCAAAGAACACTTTCATTTTCACCAAACCTGAACAACACCTATGACATCACTGCCAGAATTCAAAAAGCCTTGGGCAATATAGACTTTTGGGTACTGTACTGGCAAGGTTTTTTCCCCTTCCAGTTCTTCATTGAAATATCTCTTTGAAGGTCATCATGGCAAAGATGAAGATTCAGTATTGCATTAAAAATATGGGTAGAGCCAAAGTTTTCCAGAAGTTTTTCCCCATCAGTCTTTTGGGAAAGTTATATTTTTTTCTTTTTTCCCCACTTTAAAAAAGAAAAACCTGGAATGAGTGTTATATTAAAGACTTATATAAAATGTGTTTCTCAAAGGATGGAGAGTAGAGAAAGCAGCTGTCCCTTCCTGATTTTTTTTCCAATGTCCAATGCTGAATCTGTGCCCATAAGTCTACACTTCACAATAGCAGTGAAGGAAGCTATGTTCATCCCACTCTTATAGATTCTTCTAGACAAATGTTTATTGTGAAATCACTATTTTTTCATCAAATTCATTCATTCTCCCTATGTGTTTCTCCCTTTCCCCTCACTTATTATTTTTCTTTCTAAAAATGTTATGTTCAAGATGAAAACACAGCAGCCTTTTGCCGGGTAGCACCCCTAATCTGCTGCAAGTAGCACCTTGCATTTTATAATTGTACAAATGCCAATAATTTTATGTGAAAATAATTTGGTGGATTATAAATTTCAGGACTACAGACCCCATAATACAATGTTATTAAGAAGACAGGCAGCTCCTAACACTAATATTTCACTGTTGTTTTGCTATACAGTTGATTTTCTAATTGTTGATGACATTTCATTTTTATATGTTCATCCCATTATTTTCTCTACATTTGTGGATATGATAGCTAGTACTGGTGGCAAATGCTTCTCAAGTTTGTTTGAAGGCTTTTTCAGGAAGGAGGCTGATCGATAGCTAAACACATTATTTATTTAACTTTTAAACTCTTAAATATGACTGCCTCTTCATTATTCAGTAATTTTCATTACTGTAAATATTTTTTAAAAATCGCCTTAAAAGCTTAGTGAAGATAGTATGTTTAATTAGAGGAAAAACACTTTGTTACAATGTAGTGACCAGAAACTTTTCTTTTTATTTAATCAGCAATTAAGAGCAAGCAATGTAAACAATGTTATTTTTTAGGTCATAAACATATATTTAAGCCTTCCCCAGCTTGGTTCCCTTTGGGTGTACAGAATTTCACCTTTGTATTTCTAGTCAAAGAAAGCCATAAAAGTGGTGGATTATGGGAGCTGAAGTTCAATATAACAGGAGAATTCCAGAGAGAGGAAATCTAGGTTAAGAGCATTATGATATTTCATTGGTATTTGACATTGAGAGACAGAGAAAGATAACACACCAAATGTGGTGTACAGTAGTGTTTAGGATGCTGGATTAAGAACAGGTAGACTCAAACAGAAGCTGACTTTGGGTCAGTCACTCTCTTACAATGCTAGACCACCAAGTTTGAAAATATCAATCTAGCAATCTGAACTGGATCAATTTATGGATAGAATAACAGAGTTGGAAGGGACCTTGGAGGCCTTCTAGTCCAACCCATTGCTTAGGCAGAAAACCCTACACCACTTCAGACAAATGGTTATCTAATCTCTTCTTTAAAACTTCCAGTGTTGGAGCATTTATATGTTTGGATGTTTGTGAGTGATTTTTATGATGTTAAAAAATGATTCTTATGATTTTTCTTCTTTGTACTGCACCTCACATAAAGAAAATAGTAAAACTGAAAAGAGTTACTTTCCCATTTCTCTTCTGCCCCGTTGCTTAGTTCTCACAGCAGTTCAGGATTGCAATAGAAAAGAACAAGTTTATTCTGATTTTCAGTCATCCAAAATAGATTACAGAGTTACTGGAAAAGTAATCCAGAAAGGATTAGAAAAGGCTGACTTAACTCTGGAAAGGAACCAATATCATCTGATCAGAGAGGTCTAGAAGTGGCATAATGGCCTTATAAGATGCCTTATGAAACATGCTATATCAAAGGAAGTTGTATGCATCTCCTTATTTTTTATGGTTCCAAAGCATGTGGAATAACCTTGTGATAATACTTGTCAGCTCCACAAAAGACTTCAAAGATTTTTACACTGTTCATTTAAAAAAAACATCACCAATTGTCTGCAAGAAACAACATTAATTTTGCTTTATCAAGCTTTAGCGTTCCAATTTCAATTCCTTAACAGCCTTCTTAAAGTTTTTGTTAAGCAATTCTTTTTTACAATATGCCAAACATCTGGCAATGCAATTCAATACATTGGCTGAAATTATGCATGATAACACGAATAAATTGAATCATAAGATTGGGAAATAGAAAACCCACATTTCATCGCCATCATAGACACTCTTCTGGACATCTGATCTTGGTCTTAGCCAATCCACATCCTTTTCTTTTGCCCATTTTTTTAATTCCATAAAATGGGATACACTGATACTACAGATGTCTTATTTTATTACTATTATTTGACTGTATCTTCAAAGGGCATAGGTGAGATTTCATTTTTATAAAGCTATGCTGAACTTTATTTCTTCTTCAGTATTTATTTCTTCTACAGTATTTAAGAGAAGGAGGCCCCAAGAATTTCCTGCTCCTAGGAAGATTTTCAGAACTAAAATCTAGTTGTGTGCCAGGGACCTGTTTTCTCTCCATGGCAAACCAGGGCCTGCACCCACCAGCTTCTGCTTTTCTCCCATCTTAACTTCCTCAGAGCGCTGCTGCTGCTGCATGCGTGTTTGTGAGCTCACAGGGAACGGTGGGACACGGGCCTTTCTCTCGTCTCTAATGAAACCCTTTAATCATATTCAAATAGGTTACTGTTCAGGGGGAAAATAGAAATATGGATTTGATAGCAATAAATTTCCCTGGCTGGCTAAGCCCAGTTCTTAATTGTCCTGTCCCAGGGCTCGCACATTTCATTGTTCGTTAGGTGCTTAAGTCCCTGCTCTCATTTTGTGGCGGTGACATTACCGCTGATGGCTCTAATACTCTCATAATTTGAAAGGGGATTTGCATGATAGAACGCAGAGTATTAAAAGAAAAAGAAAAAAGGAGAGTTAAAAAAGGAGGGGGTGCAGCGCAAATGGGGGTGGGGGCTAGAATGGGAGGACCAGATCCAGCTTTCACTTTAAAAAAGTCACTTTCTTCAAAGTCAAATCATTGTTTTCATTAAAGTAAGGAAAAAAGAGGTTTCTTTAGAATGAGCCTGTCCGGCCACTGGTATTATCCTTATTATGGCTAATGGTTATTAATTATTATTATCCTCTTGCACAGTGTGCTGCGGACGTGATGTCCTTAATGTCCTTGGGACAAAGGAAGAGAAAGGGTGCTGGAATGGGGTTGGGAGGGGAAGAAAAGGCCTTTGCCAGCAGCCACTTGAATGGTAATGGTGTCTTTAGAAACCTACACAGTGCTTCCTGATCTTGAAGTCTTGTAGTTATTACTAATATGCCTGAGATTTCTTTGTGGTTTCCTTTTATAATGGATCCATCTTCCTATTTTGGAGGCACTCATCAATAGTAGGTTTGTAAGCATACTGTATTTGCAAATTGATGGAGATGAATCAACCATAGGCATAAAATTGATTGATGTCTGTGGTGGATTCATCTCTTTCACCAATGGTTTTGAGGTGAACCTTGAACTATGAACCTCTAAGGTGAACAATACTTTTATCTTAAAAAAAAAGCCCAACTTACAGTATTGTATGTTTTATGTCTAATTATGTGAATAGAATTATAACATTGGATTTGGGATCCTGTTTGTAGCACCTGGTTTCTGGAGCTGGCAAACTGAACTTCAGCATTTTTCAGATTTTGACTGGATCCTAATGTGGCATCACAGAAACAAAAAAACAGAAATAAGAGGGAATTAAGAAAATTATGGTTAATGGAATAGTGCCAATTTTTCATTTCCAAATTAATGCTGGGATAAAATTACAAGCTGACTGCCAGCAAAGTCCATATCCCCACATGAAGGTTGAATTAAACTGATTTATTGCTAAAAGCCTATGCAGAGGAATCTTCTCAGCTAATGGTTGGCACCTGCTTGGCGTGAAACAAGAGTCAATGCATTCAAGGACTTTGTTCTCTTGTGGCTATGTAGGGATTTTAGACTGATCCCCCTTTTCACTCCGCCCCCAGATTCTGCCATCCTTTGTCTTGCAATGGCATTCATATTGGCAAGTTCCTGTATTAAGGTACGTTCATGTGTTTTATTCCTAGCAATAACCTATGTATAATATTTCAGTTTGTTATGCTTATAAGAGACAAGTTATATTTTTTCTGGTATGAAATCACATTACTTATTTATTTAATGTACTAAACATTTCCAAGAATATTCCCTAAATCTTCAATTAATATTTCTTAAATCTTTAGTTTCTTCTGGCTTTTTTCCACATGGATTTATAGGGAAAGGTTCAATGGTTAAACCTCCAGTTGCAAATCAACACGCCTCCATTTTAATCACTTGACACTTGAGGATTTACACACTCAGGTTTGGATACAATCCAACAAATGCTAGTGCCCATTGAATTTAACTGAAGTTGGTGTTTGATTTCTGAGCAAGCTTTTTTTTAAAAATTGAATAAAGAATGTCTGGTTGTGAGCTGTTGCAGACTCCTCTGAAAGTTTTCTCTGAATGTGAAGAGTTATTTTACATGTTAACACAATGCTGAATTACTTTGCATTTCTCCATGCAAAGGTATACTGTATCGTGGTCAGTCCTAAAGTGTAATGAGAGCACAACTTTGCACATTTTAGCAATGTAAAATGTTGTTTATAAACCTACAACCGAAACACGTTTCTTAAGGAATTCTATTAAACTCTACGGATTTTCCTAAGGTTTATTTCCATAATAAGCAATATTCCTCACCAAGTGATAAGCTGAGAGTAATGTACCCCCTCCCCCAAACAACAAAAATCCCAAAACTAGAGGGATCTTTGATCGCACCACTGTGGCTGCTATCTTAATTTACCATTGGTGCCCAGAAAAAGTTTCTTATGATGATCTTTCTTTTATGGAATATTCTTTGGCATGAGGATAGGTTGACATCCATTCTGATGGCATTTCAGAAACAGATGAAAACTGAACTGTTCCAGACAGCACTTGTATTGGTCTTGTCTTGCTTTGTTATCATTGGCTAATTGTTTTTACTGCTATATTGCTATGAATGGTTATGATTCTCTTACTATATATTTTAAGTTTTTATTATGGTAAACGCTAGCAGTTTATGCTGATTAGGCAATGCACATAACTAACAAATAACTGTAGTTCTTTCACAGGTCTATGAAAAAATAATATCACAGTGAGAATGAAGCTAATATATGATAATAATAATAGGATTATAATGTTATAAATTGCAACATAATTGAAAAGTCTATCTCACTATTTATAAAAACAAATAAGCCTCATTGTAAGCACACTTTTACACAGAGTTTTAGCATCATTCTTGATCAGGGCAGGATTGGAACAGGTTCAATTTCTGAAGTGCCTTCTGTTCTCTCTGCATTTGAGTAGATACTGATCATGTCACTTATGCATAAAGCTATTTTTAAAAAAATCTATTTTTAAAAAAGACAGCAACCTAACATGTTTGTTGAAAACATTGATTTTCTGACACCTCCTTTGGACCTAATAAAAAGGGCATTAGGAACTTATAGTGATATGGGATAGAGAGCACCTTGAAATAGTTATATCCTCTAGAAAAAGTCATAAGCCTACAAAGTAGAACATATCAAGAACCCAGAACTGCAGTTTATGGTTTTAACTCCATAACTGATCCCCTGCATTTTTGCTGGTAATAGCAAATTCAAACAGCACCATTTCTCCTGCCAGATCCACTATGCTATGACTTGCTCCTTGATTACATCATTTTGCATAAAAGGGGATCACTCAGGCCTTGGTTTCAGCTAAAACAATACTGCAAATTAGCTAAACGTGTGTTCTGGGCGTTTTGATCTCCCCCCCCCCCCCTGCATTTTCCATCTCTTAAGGAACAACGGCTGTGCATATGGGAAAGGCAGCCTAGGGAGGTTAAAATTAAACCCACTCCAAGAGGCAAAGGATTAAATCACTGTCCGACATTAGATGTCCTCCAATGTTCCCAACAGTAGAAGCCATACTCTGTCTAGGAGCCTTTTTTTTACCCTGAATGTCTAGTCTGTTTCACCATCTTCTGCCCATCTGACTATAATGCGCTGATATGCACAGGGGCAACCCAAGATTCTCAATCTCACTCTATGATGGGACAATATTCCTTTGCAGAAGACCTTGCTTGACAATCTAAACCTCAACAAAGACATTCTCCAGGAATGTGCTAGAGCTGGAATAATCTTAAATATTTTCATTCATGCCAGTCACATGGGAATTGGTGTGTGTGTGTGTGTGTGCATGTGTGTGTGGGGGGGAGGTAGAGAATAAGGAGAAGAAAGGGGGGGCAACATAGGGGGTTTAATAGGCTTCAGTGACAGCACAGTGTCCACATTGGGAGAAGATTAATGACAAAAATTAATCGCATGACCTTTCTTTCGAGGAGCTGGAGGTGAGGCGAGCCATTAAAGCCTCTTATGTTGTAATTAACGTTTGAGGGGAGAAAAGACTGGCTTCAGAATGGATGTGATCATTTAATTAGGGTTATGCGTCAGTGCCACAACAGGTTCAGAGAAGTCATAATTTAACTATAGCTTTAAATTACATAGTCAGAATGCGGATGGCAGGGTTTAATGGCAGGAGAGCCCTACCACAGCAAAGTAAGAAAAACAGTTAAATAAACACCTCAAAGAGAGAGAGAGAGAGAGAGAGAGAGAGAGAGAGAGAGAGGGAGGGAGGGAGGGAGGGAGGGAGGGAGGGAGGGAGAGAGAGAGAGAGAGAGAGAGAGAGAGAGAGAGAGAGAGAGAGAGAGAGAGAGAGAGAGAGAGAGAGAGAGAGAGAGAGAGAGAGAGAGAGAGAGAGAGAGAGAGATGGAGAATATAAGACCAAGTGGTGAAGAAGATAATCTGGGCATGGAGATCTGGGAAGTGTCATTCTCTGTCTTTAAGGGAGTTCCTAACAATAAATTTGGAGCAAGCAAGCCAAATCTTAGAATCCATCTGGTGCTATTCCTCTATATAAACTTTCCATGAAATATTATCTCAGGTGTAAATTGACAGCAGTTTCACTGGAATTTAATCTACCTCCCACTAACATAGGAAGGTTATATCAGTGGAAGGCAGTGCAATTATATTGTGATGCCTATGTAGAAAAAGGAGTTGAATCACTGAAGGAGGCTTATTCCCAAGCAAAGGCATATTGAGCCAGACCCTTATCAGCCATCTAGATCCTGCTAACAATTCCAGTTTAGTCAGAATATAGACAAATGTGGTTAGTCAAGAGGCCTACCCAATGGTGGGATTCAAATAATTTAACAACTGGTTCTCTGTCCTAATGACCAGCTGGGTACGCGGGGCTTGGTGATCATGTGACTGGGTGGGCGTGGCCAACTCAATGTCACTCACGTCAAGGGGCGCGTCACCTTAGCTGTTACAATGTAATAAGGGTTAGCCGGAGAGGCAGTTTCTGTAAGCAGAGCAATAAAGATTAGGCTAGAAATCATACCAGATTTTTTTCTTCCTGCCTTCCTTACAGGATTAGCCCTGTAAAGTGGAAAAAAATCAAAAGCAGATTTCTTCCAACAACCAGTTCTCCAAACTGCTTAGAAAGTTAACAACTGATTCTCCCAAATAGGTGTGAACTGGCTGAATCCCACCACTGAGCCTACCCCATTGTCATTCCACTGTACTGTAATGTCCTTCTGCAGGGCACTTGCTGTTTGTTTATATCTTCTCATATGGAAGGACTAAGAAAGTCAATAAGAAAGCTGTCATTTTACTATATTGTGAGGGAGGCTCTCCCTAGGCAAATCCTACAGACTGTTGACTGTTGTGGGGTTTAAGAGTTTTTTTTTCTTATTTTTGTTGTATAGATTGAGCCCAAGATTCAGTTCATAATGATAACAAATGATTGATGAAACGAACAACTGAATTGTACAATGGCTGGTCAACATTTGCAATTTCATGGGTTCATTGGTATTTAGTACCTAAGCTGGTTTATTTCTGGCCCAGACAGATAGAAAAACCATGTTCCTTCTGTTTGCAGGGCTATTGGTCTAATGAGCTTGAGGATGGTCTCATTCTCTCTTCTTTGGTGTGAACTCTTGCTTCAGTTCTAGACCCTGAACTACTATTCTTTTTCTCCACCACTATTCCCTTAGGTTTTCAATCTATTGTTCTTGGGATCTGTTGTTTTTCTAAACAGTATGTTTCTTTTCCTTTTGTCTACAGTCCAGCCATAGTAACAATATGCAGGGATATTGGAAAACTGCAGGGTTGAAAAAAGAAGCAAGTATGGTATGATTTTATGATCAGAGTTTGTAACAGCTTTTTAGTGCAACAGAGGAATGGCATTTCTACAGCCAGGAAGTTAACCTCATATTGATTGCACAGGTGTTTTGGGGTGGAAAGTGGGGAAACAACAATAAGTACATACAGTAAATGTGTGTGTGTTAAAATAGCTATTTTATTTCTGGTTTGTGTGAAACAGATGCTAGAGTCAGTCTGAAATGGCTGAGGAGTCATGTGCTTCCGTACATCTCTTTTAAGTCATTTATTGGAAAAATGATTAGCTCATAGTATTCCATATATTCTTAATGTTTCAGGGTTGGTAACAATAAGGATCATTGAAACTTCTTTTTAAAGGATTGGCAAATGGAAATAAAATGTTTGTAGATGTGCCCTTGGGTGATGCATGGCACTTTTTATCTCCATCCATCTTCACAGGCTAAAACTGGGAAAATAATTTTGTCCTCTTTTACAAAGCTGCCTAAAAGATCCCTAAGATGAGTTAACAAATGCTGCATTATTGTTTAGTATTCTTCTAATTATACTACGTCTTGAGCTTAATTCCAGATTTTCCAAATGATTTGGACTACATTCAGCCTGCTGATTTAAATCATGAAGCAGGGAGCTCTGCATTTCCTAATCAAGTGCTATGCAATAAATCTGTTTGAGTGTGTATGTGAAAGAGAATGAGACAACTAAACAGAAACAGATAGACATACACACCAATTCAGTACAAATATACATTAAATATAAATTTGGAAATAAACATAATCTAATTGCTAATATAGTTCATGTCACTTCAGAGACTGTGACAGCCAGCCAATCTCTGTGTTTCCTCTGATTGCTGTGCAAGCAGGATGCATTGATGGGCATTTTTCTTACTGCTATTTCTTTATACTTTTGTATCTTGGCAGGTGTGGGTTGCTGGCAGTTTGCAGGGGTTCAGGAGAACCTCTAGCTAAGATTTTGTGCAGTTTGGACAACCCCCAAATCTCATTTCTAGCTGGCCCTACCCACCCTGTCCTGCCCTTCCCAGAAGTCCCCACACAGCCTGTTTTGAATGCATAAGGTGACCAGATTTTCTGATTGGTAAAGAGGGACACCATTGACTGGGGGGGGGGGGGTTTGATTAAAAATTTTATATTTTGTCAAAAGGTCACCCCAGGACACTGAAACCAGCATAAATACAAATCTATTGCCAAACAAAATTTTGATCACGTGACGATGAGGATGCTGCAACGGTCGCTAAGTGTGAAAAATGGTCGCAACCATTGACTTATAAATAGACTAATGTTCTGAAAACCTGACCTAAATTACTATATATTTTAAATAGCTGTAAAGCTATGCTGAAAAAGTTGTTCTCAAGGTATTGTGATAAATTCAATAAAAAGAAGGGAATTCTTCATGAACTTAAGGAGAAATGAGAGTATTGGATAGTAAATGGGCAAATAAAATTACCAATCAAAGAGAATATTTGCACCTCAGGGTTGAAATGAGATGTTCTCTCCTACTCTTTCCTCTTCCTCTCTTCTCTCTCTGTCTCTCTCATCCTCTTTCTCTTTGTCTCTCTTCTCTTTCTCCTTCTTTTCCATTCTTCCTTCACTTATTCTTTCTTTCTCCCTTCTCTCTCCTCTTTGTCTCTTTCTGTCTTTCATCCTCTTTCTCTTTGTCTCTCTTCTCTTTCTCTCTCCTTTTCCATTCTTCTGTCACTTTCTCTCTCCTTCTCCCTTCTCTCTCTCCTCTTTGCCTCTTTCTCTCACCCTCTTTCTCTTTGTCTCTCTTCTCTTTCTCCTCCTTTTCCATTCTTCTATCACTTTCTCTCTCCTTCTCCCTTCTCTCTCCTCTTTGTCTCTTTCTCTCTCTCTCTTACCCTCTTTCTTTTTCTTTCTTTCTCTCTCCTTCTTTCCCACTATTCTGTCACTTTCTCTCTCCTTCTCTGTCTCTTTCTGTCTCTCTCCCCTCTTTTTTCTTCCTCTCTCCCACTCTTTTATCACTTCCTCTCTACCACCCAACCTGTTCCCATACTTATCTTCGACTGATCATGTTTGCAATAATTTACCTTTTCTAAATAGGCGCAGTTCCCTTACCGGATCCCTTGCTCAATCAAACACACGCACGCATGCACGCACGCACACACAAAACCATTTTTCTCCAAACTTTGGTCACAGCATGGTTCTGACTTCGGCTGGTGGGAACAGCTTTCCCCTTTCCCCGTCCAGTTTGGCAGCGAGTCTAGCGGAGAGCTGTCCCCATCCCCGGTGACCGGGGCGGAGCGGGGGTAGCGAGAAGGCAGGCCCGGCTCTTCTTGGCTTCTGCCTCTCCTAGCAGCATAAAAGAAACCCCGCGATCTCCAGTCTCTCTTAACTTAGATACGGAAACTAAGCCCGGCGCCTGATACAGACGTCACAAGGGAAACGGCCAATAGGAACGGCTCGTGGTCACAGATCAAAAGAGATCGCGACAGAGAAAAATCATCCATTAGCGCTGCCCTCCCGCCCTTCCCTACTTCTGCGCATCTCGAGACCACCGCGTAAACAGAATTTGCCCCGAAGTTTTTCCCGCGGACAATGAGCTCTCCCTCAGACCTTTTACGCACGCGAAAGATTAAAAAGCTAAATTTACTGCCACGCATGCCTGGAACACCTGCAAAGAAAGAAGGGGAATGCGGGCAAGTGTGTGAAGGAGAAAGAGAAAAAGCCAACCTGTCCTTGCGCCATTCCGACGATACAGCCACGCGCTGCCAGACTCCAAATAAGTTCTAACTAGGTTACCCAGATGGGTAACCCAGATGGGTAACCTAGTTAGAATAGCGGATGGGTGGGGGAACGAATGAACGGCTCACTCGTTCCCCGCCCATCTGCCCGCTCACATGCTACAGTACTCAGCCCGTGCGAGCGGCAGCGGATGGGCGGGAAAATGAATGAGCGGCTCACTCGTTCCCCGCCCATCCACCCGCTCACACGCTACAGTACTCAGCCCATGCGAGCGGCAGCGGATGGGCGGGGGAATGAATGAGCGGCTCACTCGTTCCCCACCCATCCGCCCGCTCACATGCTAAAGTACCGAGCCCATGCGAGCGGCAGCGGATGGGCGAGGGAATGAATGAGTGGCTCACTCATTCCCCGCCCATCCGCCCACTCACAAGCTACAGTACTCAGCCCATACGAGCAGCAGCGGATGGGCGGGGGAACGAATGAGCGGCTCACTCATTTCCCGCTCATCCGCCCGCTCACAAGCTACAGTACCCAGCCCATGCGAGCGGCAGCGGATGGGCGGGGGAGCGAATGAGCGGCTCACTCGTTCCCCACCCATCCGCCTGCTCACACGCTACAGTACGCAGCCCAGCGACCTAGCAGCTGATGGGCGGGAGAGGGCGGCAGCGGCGGCTGTTTTTCACCTCGCGCAGAGAACTTCCACTTGGTCCCGGAGCTTCTGCCGCCTGTGGCGGCCCCTGTGCTGCGCCGCCACGGGGCGGCAGAAGCTCCATGACCGAGTGGAAGTTCTCTGTGCGAGATGAACAGCCGCCGCTGCATGGGAGGGCGGCGGGACGCGACCACGCCTCACGGATTCGCGGCATGGTCGCTGGGAATCGCGCAGCACAGGCAGAAGCTCCGTGAGTCCGTGACCGAGTGGAAGTTCTCTGCACGAGCGGTGGTGGCTGTTTCACTCGCGCAGAGAACTTCCACTCGGTTCTGGAGCTTCTGCCACCCGTGGCGGCATAGCACAGGGGCTGGCTGTGACGCGAGGAGGTGAAATGAACTCCGCAAAGGGGGAGAAGGAGGAGAGGAGGGCTGTCTCCTCCCCCCAGCACCTCCCGATTCCCACCGGTACCAATCCATTCCATGGTTACATACCAGTGAGTAAGCGCAGCTGCAACCAAAAGATGAAATGAAATGGAGACTCGCGCAGGCGTGCTAAGCTAAGCGAAGTCCAGCCAATCAGTGAACTGGTTGGGATGGAAAATTTTCAGCACGCAGCATATTGAAAATTTTCCATCCCAGCCAGCTCACTGATTGGCTGGAGTCCAGGCCAATCCAATCAGTGAGCGGCAGGCTGGGCTTGCTTAAATTTGTAGGATAGAATGGAATGATGAGCCAGCCCAGCGAGCTAGCAGCTGATGGACGGGGGAGCGAGGGAGCTGCGAGTGCAAAAAAAAGCGTGTTTTTTTAAGAACGGCGCGGGACGCGGGAAAATTTATGAAAAGGCGTGCCTGTCCCGCCAAATGCGGGACATCTGGTCACCCTATGAATGCATGTAAGTGCAGGGCGCCCACGGAGGCTCAGGGAGGGCAAAAAAACAGGCCTACCGGAAGTTTGGGAAGGCTGGAAATGGGCACATTTTCAGCCTTCAGAGGGCCTCTGGATCCTGGGGCGGCCATTTTCACTCTTCTGGAGGCTTGAGGAAAGCCTCCAGAGCCCTGGAAGGGCAAAAATGCCAAACCCCTCCCCACCGTGGTGCAGGAAGCTGACTAGGCCATACCCACCATGGCCACACCCACTCAGCAACCAGGCAGAGAACCCTTTGCTAAAATTTTTGAAGCCCACCCCTGCTTGAAAGTGAGCCTACTCTGTTCTCTGAAAAAGATGGCTCACTATCCACCATAGAAAGAAGCATGAGTTTCTTTTCCATTCAGACAAAATCTGTTGAGATATGTGTGGGGGCTATTGGCCCCTATTTGTATTTAGAAATTCTGAGTGGTGCTTGTGGTTTCTTAAGTACAAACTATATAAGCCTTTCCCAAGATTCTTAATTCCTTGTCTTTACATATTGTCCATCCTTATCCCAAATACACCTGCAATCATATCCATAATGTATTTTTCTATCTCTTGTGATATCTTCCAATAAAAAAATCAGTTCCTGAAGCCCTCATTATTTTCTGCTGATGACTGACTAATAAATCCAATCTCTTGCTCTCTCTTTGTATCTACAGTGTGTGTGTGTGTGTATATATATATATATATATATATATATATATATATATATATATATATATATATATATATATATATATATATATATATATATATATATATATATATATATATATATATATATATATGTTTTCTGAGGTTTTCGCGGGTGTTAGTATGTAGGTCTCTAGTTGTTCGGGTTTTCTCCCGCATAGAATTGGATATGTCTTTGCGACGTTTCGACGAAGTCACATTCGTCATCTTCAGGCTGCTGCTGACTACTTCAGGTTTGGTGTTTCCAGGAGTATAAAAATAATAAAAATGTCTCTTTTCCTCCTGGAGCTCTTGAGTCCTTAATACTTAATAGACTTTCAAATGCTGCAATGCAAGAGGAGATTTTTTATACCCATGACAAGAGATAATATTATTAAGATGTGCTATTATTTGAATTCTACCATTTCACAAATTCTGGCGGGATGGTGAGCTATAGATGGGAGGAGAGAGAAAACAATAAAATCTTTTGCCTATGAATTACATCTTTTGGTCTGGTGATTTGTGTTGGATCCCAGAGCACTTTGGCTAAGTTGGGCCTAGCCTATCAAAATGGCATTATAGGTCAACACTGCTGAACGATTTCCTAAAACAGATGTACGGGGCCTGGTGGGAGGTTCAGCCCCAGGCAAGTTTGAAGCATGACAGGTTCAGATGAGAAAGTTGAGTAAATAGCCCAGTGACTAATGACCAACAATTTAAAGCTTATGATGGAGTGGGGACCAGATGGAGGGGGAGGGTAGAGATCTTCCCCCAGTGGGGCAATAGAAAGAATTAGCAGAGAAATGGATGGCTTCTTTAGGCATTCTTTTCCATTCAATTTCAGTGAAGTTATTCAAGAGAAAGTATGTCAAGTTTAGTTTTAACATACTTGTCAACCAAACTGCAGATGCCTATTTGCATATTTATATTAATGTAAAGGCAAGTCACTAGTTTATAAAAGGTTATGCAGGAAGAAGATAAAAATGCAGTTCAGATTTACAACTAACCAATTATGCTGGAGAAAAATGAATGCAGACATACTGTATGAGTTTTGCCCACAGTACCATTGCGAGTTTAAGACACCTGCACAAGACATATTATCTGCATTGTCTGCATTGAAACTCCTAGCAAATGATCTTGACTAAAAAAGGCCTTTATTTATTTATGGTAATTTATTCTGCTTACTCCACAAAGTGGCTCACTTAGTAATTTCCTTATTTCTGCTGGTCATGCAGCAAAAATGTGCCTGGCCTGAAATCTGAACTAAATATGCTGCTGTTGTCTTTGGGTGACATGATTGAATGCAACCACAAAAGATCAACATATTTTTATTTTGCCATAGAACTAGCTTTCCTCAACTTGATGCCCTCCAGATGCTTTAGGACTACAACTCCCAGAGTTTCCAGACAGCATTGCCTGACACAGAGAGAGGTCGAAGTCAGAAGATCCTTTAAGCAGGACAAAGTTGCCGGCTGTTAGATGTTTGCCTTGATCCAGGCAAAACTTAAGCACAGTACACAACACTTTTTAGCTACCATCTGTTGAATTACGTGGCCTCATAGAGACTTTCAGTCTGTGGCTGGTAAACTCTTCTTTGTCTAGAAAAGACACGGCTGTTTTAGTGAGCAGTTAGAATCTCAATTTTCTGTTTCATTTTTAATTTTTGCCATCATAATTCAACAATGTTTGACATGTTTACCTTTGCTTCTTGTTATAATGCAAACATAGCTACATATGTCTTAAGGTGAGATTTTGAGGGCCCATTCCCAGGTTATTTTTAAAATTGGTCCGAAAAATATATAGGGATCTTTACAGATTTTTACTGGAGATCTTCCTCTAAGACTATATGGCTAAATTCAATATGGTGCAAATAAATCTCCCTCCATTTTTCTTTTACTGTCTTGCTCTCTTTACATTCTCTACAAAACCATGGACTTCTCTGCGCTTTCTCTTCCTTTTCGTCCTCTACATTTACTATCCTCTTATTTTGCTTTCTCTGTCTCTTGGATTCAAGGAGCCTGCTGGGAAGAATTTTGGAGGTGGGCCACAACACAATATTCACCCTGTGTGGGCAACACCAAACAAACAGACTGCAAATAAAGTCCGCGCTCTCCCCCACGCGCATGCACAGAGGCACATCTTTTCTCCATTACCTTTGCTAATACCATCTTTCTTCCATCTTGAGCTCAGTGTGTTGTTTTTTTTGTCTCTTTCAACTCCCCTCCCTTTCCCCCTATCCTTCAATTTATTCCAGCTGTGAAAACCTTTTGCCATCTCCTCTATCACACGGGCAGAGAGGTGAGTGGCAGGGAGAAAAGCTGCTGCAAGCCATGGTGGATAATCTATTCCACATGTGTGCCCTGGCAAGAGCCCCACCACCAGCGCTTGACTGGATGGAACGGCTCCTGCTGAAAGCAGCTTGCGTGGCCATGGATCTGTTTTGGCTCTCGTGCTCCGCTTTGCACATAAATACGCATGGGGGCATTGGCAACAACAATACTTTGGGGGTTTAATTATAGCATTTATTGGTTTTGTAGATGAAGTCTGAACGTTTGGGGAGAAGGAAGGGCAATCTGAGAGTGAGGCAGGAAAAGCGGATGAAATGAAAGTCACAGAAATACATTTTGAAATTTGCAGATTCAGGGAATTGCATCGCTGGCCATAGATATACACTCCTGTCCGCATGCACACACAGACATACTAACATGGAGCAGGCTTTTAATAAGACCACTGAATTAGGTAGCTGCTTATGGGGCAGACTTTTACTGTTGAACCTACCCCCATTTAACATTAATATGACAAATGGGCTAGGTCATTGTCCTCAAATCACCTGCTGCTTCCTGAGCAATGGACAATACCGTTCTGTTCACTGGCAATCAACCTCACTTATGTATATGGCAGAGGAACTTCATGTGAGACAGGACCACAGTTGGCTCCTGAAAGGCTTGTGTGTGTCCCAGGAACTTCATTAACTAACTACAATAATATATAATGTGACTGGAGTGGAGAATTAGTAACTCCAAGGCTAGAGTCTAAATTCTACTTGGTTTTAGTTAAGTGCAATGACCAATCAAATACAAGGGCTGTTTTTGTCTTTGCCCCACCCCCTACTTTCTAGAGTAAGGGTCTCCTCATGCCCCTCAAAAGCTAGCGCAGCACTGAGATAGAAAGGGCCATGTGCACTGAAAGATGGAATAGGAGGAGGAAGTGCCATGTTGTCCTTTGTATCAGCAACACAATTCTTGTCCCAGCCCTGGGACAAAGAATATGGTACTTCCCAAAACTACTCCAATAGGGCTGTGTTCTTTCCATGTACTATTCAGAAATACATCCAGCACAAATTATCTTAGGCAGAGCAGCTATACTTGGAAATGGAAGAGGTGGTTCCATTATTTTATGCTTAGTCAAGAGATTAGTGAGAGGGGCACATGCCACACAGCAAAGCCAGGGTGAAAATGTCCTCCTTGTTTTGCTCAGGTTTTGTGCCAACTAATGTTTTGTGTTTGTGTAACATTGAGCAATGTTGTTCACATTGTGCAACAGGAAAAGCACAAGAGATATGCTTTACTTATTTATTTGTGAGACTTTGAGTAGATTCCGTTTGGTCTTCCCTGTTTTGAAACATCAGCAATTCAGTGTATGCGTCAATGTTCAGACTGACAATTTAGGCAAGTTCAGAAGCATAACGGACACACACACACACACACACACACACACACACAGAGAGAGAGAGAGAGAGAGAGAGAGAGAGAGAGAGAGAGAGAGAGAGAGAGAGAGAGAGAGAATCAGATCTGAATATCTGAGGAAGAGGTTGCAAATAAAAGGAGGGTTGACAATAAAAGGGGAAGAGTGTTTGTGGAAGGAGAATATATGTAAGTCAGTTGTTGTGTTAATATTCTTGGTATTCTCTAAAACTAGGGAGAGAACTAGTGTCCCCCCCCCCCAAAAAAAGAAAAGCTTAATCTCTTTGAATTTACCACAGATGTGTGATGGGTTCACATGATTGATGGCATCTGTTTTCTGCTTTATTAAACTTGTTCAGCATGGGATTTGCAAGTGGATTAATAAGCATTAGACAGGAATCTCTGGCAGGCCAGTGTTTTTAGAGAATAACTAAACCAATGGTCCAAAGTGTCCTACACAATGAGATATGGCCCAGTAAATAGCTCTCCTCCCTTGTAATGCTGAATATCACCCTTAATGGATAATGCATGAAATGGAAATCCATAGTAAATTTTTATTTAAAACAAGGTCCTTGATCTACAAAGCCCAGATGTTTCTCAGTTGTCCCAAACTGGTACTTCCAGAGGTAGTGAGACTATAATTTGGGATGTGGGGGGAGAATTGCCTGATTTAAGTGATACATTGTTTGACTAATGGATTCTAAATAAATATTAAAAGTTATGAAACACATCTGTATGACCTGAAGAAATTGAAGAATTTTTAAAAATGTATTTCCCTTCGTAAATATATTACAGCATCTTAGGGGGAAACTCCACACATGCACAATTCATGACACCATTAAGCCCCAAAACATCTGTGTCTCTTTTCCTATGTGAACTCAGACAAGGAGCCAGCAACTGGATAAGATTTCCTGACAAAGCAGGCACACATGTGTTCTTCACATATGCTGGAATACACCGTTTTTACAAGCTTTTTCTTACACTCAATTAACATTTGAGCAAGGCAGCTGTCGTATGGGCTTTGTGGCCGATGTGGATGCCGAATGAGACTAAAGGAACATTTGCCTGCTTGGTGAGATGGAGAAACTTTGCTTAAAGAAAATGTGATTGACTATAGATACAAATTAGTTTCAGAGAAGCCCCAGAGGCAGAAGGAGAAGGTAAGAAATGCCGGGCAAGTTGGGAAACACCCCCAAGAAAGAGCAGTCTATGGAGAAAGCCACCATTGTTATTTCCCTTCTCTTCCCTCCCTACTCCCAAAAGATCAGCTGATCTGTCTGGGTTTGTTTGTGGTCGGTTTTTTAATTTTCTATTCTGTCAACTATACATTAAAATCCAAAGTGTGGGATATAAATCGTGCATTTAGATAAACAAAATGGTATGAACCTTTTTGAGGGTGAGAGAACATTTCTTATCATGAATTATGTCATAAGCAACAAGAGGCAATAATACCCTGGGGCCGCTCTAATGCAGCCAATTATGCATCATGACATAAAGAAATGCATCATCCCCAAAGAGATCAAGAAGTATTCATCTGCATACAATTTGCATTTGTGGATTTACATGTGTAGCTGCAATTTTAAAAATAATCACTGTTGAGTTAAAGAGAAAGGCAGTATATCTCAGTGCAATAGAAACTGTAATGATCTTTGTATGTTCTGATTCTATTGTCCACATGTTCATTGCATAGAGGCAGCCTGAAGGCTCCTGAACACCATGAGGTTCCATGATGAGGTTTCTTTAATAAAGACTTTTTAATACATCCTGTCGTGAATGTCTCACATGGATTGTCTTCTGCAAAATACAGAATTGAACCATCCATATATCAGTCTCTTTGGACTGGAAGGTGAAATGGAGAACATTTCCTTATCACCCTCATTGCTATTTTCTGTTTCTTTGTAGTGCATCTGGAACCATGATTTATGAAAAAAGACAGAAAGGGAATGAGAACTCTGCATCAAGGTTGTAAGGTGCCTTTTATTGAGCTGTGCGTCTTTAGTCTATCTAATTCAATATTGCCCATTTAATTCAATATGATGATATGATGCAAATGATGCATGTACATGCATCAGCCATCACGATGACAGTACGTAACACATATGTGATGAAATAATGGCACATATATTTGCCAGTTCGACATCACCATTGCTTATTATAGATGCTTTTGCACTGCTAAATAGACCTGTGAAGTTTCAGACAGTAGATTTTCCCTGTCTTTCCCGATGATAACACACACACACACACAGACACTCTCTCTCTCTCTCTCTCTCTCTCACACACACACACACACACACACCACTCCATCTTAACATTTCTTTAGTTACATCATCTACACTTATGGTCTTGGTGAGAATTGACATTCTCACAGCATTTATTACTTCCTTTTCATTCACTGCTTTCTTGGACAGTAGCATTGATAATATTAGGTTCAATTTAACACTTCAGTATATCACTATCATTTGCATGCAAATCTCTAAAAGGATTTGTCCAGTATTCCTTCAGTTTCATCCCAAATGACATTGCTGTCATTGTCATGGAGGTTGCCTGTTTAGCCCTCTTTAACAAAGCATTTTTTTTCTTTCCATCAAAACTGCACTGCATTTTCTCTGCCTTTCTTTATCTATTCACAACATGCCATCAACTCAGTATCCTTCAACATGTTTTTAAAACTTTCATCAAATCAATTCTGAAAAAAGGGACTTATGACCATGTTTCACACTTACAACCACTGCAGCTTCCCCATGGCCACGTGATCAAAATTGGAACACTTGACAACTGGTTCATATTTATGACCGTTGCAGTGTCCTGGGGTCACATGATCCCCTTCTGACAAGCAAAGACAATGGGGAAACCAGATTCACTTAACAACTGTGTTCCTAACTTCACAACTGCAGTGATTCACTTAACAACTGTGGCAAGAAAGGTTGTAAAATGAGGCAAAAATCACTTAACAAATGTCTCATTTAGCAAAAGAAATTTTGGGTTCAATTGTGGTCGTAAGTCGAGGACAACCTATACACACTCAGGATGCTAGAGATAACCAGTATTTAAATTGAAGCTTTTTGTAGTCTATACTTAATACTTAATATTCATTGCCTTTGATTAGTTTCCTGCAGGGTTCCACAAACATGATCCCTTTTAATAACAAGTACAACTAATGGCAACAAAACAAGAGAGAGAAATTAAGGTATTGTGGAGAATGCTGAGTTTTTCAGAAATGCCAAAAAATACAAGAAAATCCCAGTGGGACACAAAAACAAACAAAGAACTCTGATCAAATAAGCTGAAGGCTGAGTTGAATATTGGACAGCAAGTATAAAATGGAAAATAAAATTGGAAAAATGGGACTGCAATTTTAGTATCAGTATTTTTATTTGGCACACACACATATCTAATGGAGATTCTGCAATAGCTATGAATGACTGGCTGAAACAATGAATACTGTTATTTATTTAAACCATCCTATACTGCCCATTCCTTTTTCATAGTTATAAGCAGGTTGCAAACATTTCTGTGTAATACAATCCAAAGACGCCATTACAATCCAGTTTAAGAAGCTCTTTAGAAAAAGTCTCTGATAGGCTTGTAGTTCTACAATCTTTTCTTAAATGTAACAAGAAAGGGCCCAGTTTACACACATTGTTCTTTGGTGTAGCATCACCATAACAAAAACAAAGTTACCGTAGCTTTTGAAATTAGATTTGTCTGTTTTGGAACTTATAATACACCCTTCACTTGTTACAGACCTCCCCCCCCCCCCTTTATAACACCTAGATACAATGGTGGTAAAGTTAGAGCCTGAAGTACAAGTGCTAATGTTAATTGGTGGCATGAAGTAAATAGTTACCCTTCTCCCCTAATAGTTTTTACTGCTTTGCTGCTAGTTGGCCCATTCTTGTAATCCAGAGAACTTTATGGATTGCTGTGAATGTGAGAAAAAGAAATGATTGCATGGGAGCAGGAAGCATCTTAAATTCCCCTCATCCATGTGTCAATCCATAGTATGTAAGAAAGGGAAGATAATCCTGCTAGGAAAAACTACATCATTCTGTAATCTATTGTGAACCTTTCCTTTATCATTTTGTTATTTTGTGTTATTTTGCTGTATCACTGCTTCTTTGCTTCATCCATGCTGTACCTGACTCTCTGTAGGTTGTAGGGAAAGGATGAAGGAGGCCTAAATAAGCGAGCCAAAGATGTCAGTCCTAACCAATGCAATGCAGTAGAATTTTTTTTAACAGCTGTATACTGAAAAGAAATTACTTTTATACTGGGCATTTAAATCTCACAAAGAACACTCAGCATCTTGTTCTTGAACTCACGGATAATGTTTGTTTGTGCAGTAGTAAATGCTTAAGAACTGATGGTTTTGGTGGAAAGTACATGTTTGAAAGTAAAAATAGAAAATACGAAGAGAGGCATTGTTCTGTTCATAATAATTCTTAATAAACAATTCATGTCATCTTTATTGCATATAGTTTTACCTTCCTTGAATTGATGTTACAGCAAACAGGATCTGCATATATATCAGATCTTATATATATATATATATATATATATATATATATATATATATATATATATATATATATATATATATATATATATATATATATATATATATATCCATTATATATATATCCTCTTCCTCTTTGGTTTCTCACCCCCCAACTTTGGTAACGCTTGTTTCATTAACTTTCTACAAGTTCCTCTTTGCTGTTCCTAAAGTTTGCTGCCTTGTCAAACTTAACTAAGCTACAACAGGAGCGGAAAATGCTTATTTCAAATTGCTGTTCATTCAGAGAATAGGGATGGAGGTGGCGGAGGGGGGGGGGAGAGCAGGAGAGAAGGAGGTCTTCCTGGCTGCTGCCTGAAAAGACCCAGAACAATAATACCCCTTTTGTTCTAAGTCAGTGGGTGGGGGTTAGGCGGCAGGAATGAAAGATGAGGGATATTAAAGAAGCAGGTGAAAGACGTGTGTCTTCAGCGGTCTGAGATAAGAACCTGCCCCTTCTAATCTGACTGAAGCTTATTATCTTTCTGCCACAGTCATTACTATTTTAATATTAGATGCCAGAAAAGAAAACTGCATGAGACAACAACCTTAAGAAGCTAGCTTAATGCAGTAGCACATTCAAAAGTAAAGCTGACAAGCCACTGGCGTCAACAAGCCCACCGGTTCCCCTGGGTTTCCGAAAGAGGAATTTGGTCCTTCAGCCACATCAGTTGAAATGTTTATAGCTCATCATACGCCTGGGGCAGAGGTAGTGTTCTATGGTGCATAACACTTGTGGAAGTTCCCTTGTAAATTAATTTCTTTGACACTGGCCTATTGTAAGACAGGATTAAAAAAAAGTACTGGAAGCAGAATGCAAGAGATAGCAAGAAAGCAGGAATGCTGAGAGAGGGGATGAGGGATCTTGTTATTCAAAGGAAGTCTTGCTGTATCTGTAAGAAAGTCACTGGGCCTTAAAAATCAACCACAGGAACCTGGCTTACAGTGTTGTCTGTAGATTTCACAAGACTGATGGGAGTGCTTGTCCTGCTTCTGTTTCCTGGAATCAGAAACAGTGGTCTGCATGCTTGGGCTAAGAAGTTCAAATGCACATATATACTCAAGGGAATACGTGTGTGTGTGAGAGAGAGGGGGGGGGGAGGGGAGGGGGAAGGGAGGAAGGGAGAGGTGGGACATGGACCTGTGAGATACTAAGTTACTGGACAGCAACAGAGAACTGATTGGCTAACAGTTCTCTTTACTCAACTATACAGTAGGCTAAATATGGACTATACTGATTGAGTAGGATGCTTAAGCAATAATGTGTTCTACATTTCTATGACATGCATCATGGGTTGAAAACAGTTAATTAATCTCAGGTATGTTTTATACTGTACCTGAATGGTTGTAGAATGCAAAATCTAGTTTCTGGAAGAGCTTATACTCATAACAATTTGAGATGAGCTGGGGGCAAAGTTTTACAAAATTCTTATATTGTTTGAAGACTTGGCACCTAGCTTGTTTGAGAGCAGTGGGTGAAGCCAGTATATAAATGTATCAACTGTATTATGACTCATGCAGTAAGCTGTAAAAGCTTCGTGGCATTTCTACTTGTACCCGTGGTTATTTTTTTCCTCCAATGATTATTTTAGAAGCTACATTCATTTTTCTAGTTAAGCAGTTCAAAACAAAGGTTACTCAGAGTACAGCATTTGTTAGCCTCTGTTCGTCTCCCTTTTTTCTGGGAGCTTAAGAACCATCAAGCAGAACACACAAACAGTGACTAGAAAGGGTTCTCTGGGAACAGAGCAGCTCCTTTTTGTGGTTCATTGACAGACCACGTGCCTGGAATGTGAGCTGTGGCAAATGTTTACATTGCAATAAAACAACTTTCTCCAACCTAGTGCTCCCCAGATGTGCCCAATTCTATCATCCATCCAAATGGCCAGTTCCCATAACTCATCCTGGGCTATGGATAATTAGAGTTTTTGAATTCTTCCTAGAGACAGGAGACTTGGGAAAGGGTTAAACTTTAGAGTCTAAGGCATCCCAGTATCCACTACCCGCCCTGAGTTCCTTCGGGGAATAGGGCGGCCTACAAATCGAATAAATACCAATACCAATACTACATTGAAATCGGGAGAAAGGCCACCTAGTGCATTCATGACTGAGGTGAGACCTGAACAGAATTTTCTGGCATTCTGGTCACATTCTCTGTGGCTACACTGAGGACTGTATGCATGGAAAGCATGTAACTAACAATCAGTTACTGAAAAATGTAATGATTGGTTAAAAATAAATAACAGGGTTTGATTGCAGCTTTGCCTCAAATTTTCATGCTTTTTTTGGGGGGGGGAGGATAAACAGTTTTTTAAAAAAAGAATTACGGAAAGTATGTTTTCTTATTTCTTGTCAGTAGAAAGAAATATAGAAATTAATGTAGAAATTTTTGTTTCTATATCATTCATAGAGCCACATATATTTTTGCACCAAACTAATCCTGAGCTGCCATTTTTGGTCCTGTACCCCCCCATCCCTTCACCTGAAAATGGGATAAAAGGGGATTGATTATGTGTGGTGAAGTCAAAGGGACATGGTTTGCTAGCATCAGCAGAGTTTTCTGGGACTGAGGTGCTTGCTTTTTGGTCAGGATTTGGCAAATGTCTTTCCTTATCTGCCCCCTCCCTGCCTTCCTCCACAAAAGCAGGAAAGTGCTGAATAATTAGTATTATGTAATACAATGACACAGGATCATACTTGCACACAATTTAAGCTGGCTATCTCTTTTTCAAAAGTAGTTCATCAGTAATTCCAGGAGTGTATTAAATTGTGCCAAAATTCTCCAGGGAAGAGAAGAGGCATTCAAAGAAAGGCCCAGTTTTAAAAAATGTACTGCTGAACAGAACACGATATTTCCAATGGACATTGTAAATTAATAAATATGACTGAGGTTCAAACAAAAAAGAATACTCCTAAATGAATGTTGTCATAATAGCTTCTACAATGCTTAGAAATTATCATTCATCATTAACACAAATAATTATCATAGCCACAAATAATATTGTTGATCCACTTGATGTTTAATTATTATGAAAAAAATATATCAAAGTTTCTTTGATGTTCTATGAAAATGAATGTGGTATTTACAAGGAAAGGGCTGTTGTGTTTCTTTGCTGACTACTATTGGTAAGTGAGTGCATTTTTCTGCCTTCTCCTGCTGGGAAGCATTTATTATTAGCCTGCTGAAAGACTAATAGGATCTAGTAATTTTTTTGGTTTCATATATAAGGAAAGGATATCTATATTTGCAGGCAAATATTTAAGCTGTCAGTACATTCTTATCCAAAGTAAACTAAAGTTAGCAATGCTTACCAGTTGGTGAGGTTGGGAACTTGTCACAGAATTTTATTTGTTCATTTTGCATTTCCTCCTTACTTTTAGCCATTGAACATTTAGGAAAATCTGACACATAGCTTTACATTTAAATGTATTTTGTAAGCTGACATTTATATAAGTAGGGAAAAAAGGGGTAACCTTAAAACAGTAGGAGTTCTAGTTTTTAAATTTCTGCTTCCGGAAAACTAATGTTTATTAATTAGCATTGGTGTTAATTTATCACATTAATATTAGAGGTTCAAACAATAATCCTGATAATTATCTGTCTTACTTAAAAGGTTATAGTATATAAAGTACTCATTAAGCTGCACTTTGAGAGGTGACACCATTTAGTTTAAATCTGATATATGCTTTGGTAAAATTATAGCTCAGTCCAACCATCAGGACTACACAGGCACAATAGATTATTATTAAGTAACACCTCCCCCAGCAACTGTATTAGTGCAAATCATTATTAGTACTGATATCTCTATGACTTCAACATGCAAGTGCTATTACGATCCTTATTGCATTTATTGTTGTAATAATAAATATGAATAGACATATCAGTAGCTATTAGCTATGATTGCTAAAAATAAAGCCATCATAGTAAGAGAGTATATATCCTTGATAACCAGTGGCAAAGTAGGGCAAACATGTTCTGCTTATGACTGGCAAATGTCAGAAAGAGGATAATGAATTGGGTATGACGAGTGGTGGGATTCAAATAATGTAACAACCGGTTCTCTGCCCTAATGACCAGCTGGGTAGGCAGGGCTCAGTGATCATGTGACTGGGAGGGCATGGCGAACTCAATGTCACTCATGTCAATGGGCGATTTGCCTTAGCTGCTATAATGTAATAAAGGTTAACCAGAGAGGCAGCTTCTGTAACCAGGGCAATAAAGATTAGGCTAGAAACACCACCAAAATGTTTCCTTCCTGCCTTCCTTACAGGATTAGCCCTGTAAAGTGGGGAAAAACAAAAGGAGATTTCTTCCAACAACCAGTTCTCTGAACTGCTTAGAAAGTTAACAACTGGTTCTCCCAAATAGATGCGAACAGGCTGAATCCCACCACTGGGTATGACCCTAGTTCTTTAGGGCTGCGCAAAGCATTTGAAACAGATCCTTCATAACACATAAGAACATGTACAACAGGAAAGCACCTGTTTTTAAATCATTAAAACCCTAATTTTGTTTGCAAAGGATCTGTACAGGCAGCCCTCAAGTATACAACAGTTCATTTAGTGACCATTCAAAGTTTCAATGGCAATGAAAAAAGTGACTTATGGCCATTTTTCACACTTATGACCATGGTAGCATTCCTGTGGTTACATGATCAAAATTCAGATGCTTGGCAACTGACTCGTGTTTACGATGGTTGCAGTATCCCAGTGTCCTGTAATCATCACCTTTTGTGACATTCTGACAAGCAAAGTCAATCTGGGGAAACCAGATTTATTTAACAACTTACCAATTGCAGTGATTCACTTAACAACTGTGGCAAGAAAAGTCGTAAAATGGGGCAAAGCTCAACAAATGTTTAATGACAGAAATTTTGGGCTCAATTATGGTTGTCAGTTGCTTTAAGAGGATCTTATTTTTTATATGTGTCCTCAGCTGCCTCCTTTGCTTCCTTATTAGTGTTGCTTTTAACAGCTAGAAGAGAGATGCTTGATATGTTCTCTTGTACATCACGATAACTTTTTTTTCCTAATGCTTTACATTGACTTAATGTTTGGAATGCTTTGAAACAAGCTAGGCTTGAGGCCATTAGCAGACACAGCTTCCCGTCTGCATGAGAAGTGAATTGAGCCAGTCCTCTTTCCATACATCTCTGCTGATCAGTTAATGGACTTGCTTCTGTTGCCCTCTGCCCAGTGATGGGTTTCCAAATGTCCACCGCTGCTACTGGTTCGCCTGATCCGGGCTGAACCAGGAGCAACCCACCTCTGCCTCTCTTAGAATCAATTGCTTCTATGTTAGTGCAAAAAATAAATAAATTACCACCTGTTGGATAAAGCTTCTCTTTTGCTCAGATAGAAAGGGCCTTAATTTTGTTGGACAAGTCTGTTATGGCTGGGCTAAAACTGAGAAAGATTCTCTTTCTTTCTGAACAGTTTCACAAAATAATAGAATAACATCTACCTGTCCTGAGAATTGGATAGAAAGAGTTTGCTTCCATGATTATATTCTCAGTGAATCCAAGAACCTTTTTTCACCAAGACTAGAGCAATATGTTGCCTGATTCTGATTGCTGTTCTGCTGGCTAATGAAATGTTTACACACACATACACACACCCCTCTAAGTAGGGAGAGAGAATATTTGGAAGATAACGGTAGGCTGATGAATAGCCAATGGTAAAAGTGTCCCCCCTCTCCTTGAAAGATATGCGGACCTTCTCCAGGAATCTGCCAGTAACGAATCAAGACTGATAAAGTTTAAACAGTTTGGTTCTTGTCAGATTAAGCAGCAAAAATAAATTATTTTCTGCAACTTGAAAGCTCAGCATAAGATTATTTAAAATATGGCTTGAGGAGAAGATAAGGACAGTGTTGTGTGAACAAGGGCGACACTGTGGTTGTCAGGCCATTATTCCACTAATACTAACTAAAAGTGAGGAAAAGGCCTATACGATCACCTCATCTCTCCACACCAAAAGATAAATTATTTGGGAAAAATCTTGTACCACCTTTTGGTAAGAGGTTTACAATAGTTCTGAAGCAGTTCTATCCAATTTCATATCGTTGGCTGGTTTGGAGAGATGAGTTGACACTTCTGGATCTGTGCCATTTGAAGAGAAAAATCAGAGTGAGGATAGTGTTTCCTTTTTTTTTTTTTTACTGTTATAGCTCTGCAGTGTTTATGGGTGGGCCAATTTCCAATGGCAGGAACACTTCACTCACTCTGTCTCCTAGCTCTGAGATGTAATATGGTTTTTTGGTTTTTGTTATGTATTTGAGAAGGGCAGATATAAATAAATTGGAAAAACACTTGACATTTTACCAACATAGTTTCAAACTTCCCCTCATAGCTTCTACTCAATCACCAGTCAATACAATTAATCCAACAAATGCAGATATGTATTGAAATTAGGTTGTGTGTGTGTTTGTGTGCATGCACTAACAATTTGTTTCTCTTTGGACTGGAGTGGATCTGAAGGAATTTCTGTTATTATGGAATAGGGGAAGGGGATTCCTTTTTCTTTCTTTCTGCATTTTTTTGTCGTTCAGCTGCAAAAAAATCTAACTGACTCATTGACTCTGCATTTGGATCACCAAACATGATCACCAACATCTGATGATGGATATGGCACAAAAAGAAGAAAGTAAAGTAAAATAAAGATTATTGCAGTTGTAGAGTAGAAAGGGTAAGGTGTTTTCATTCCAGGTATATTTTATATGTTTGTTTGTTACAAATAACTCAACATGGTGAACATATCCAACATACCTTCCCTCTCTGTTTTTCCTATAAGAACAACCTGTAAGTTGGGCAGAGCTGAGATAGGGTTGAGTGAATGACTAGAGAATGACTCACATTCTCCCAGTTTTTAGCCTGGTGCCTTAATCACTAGATCAAACTGGCTCCCATTTTAGGTGGAAATGCCATACAGAAAATGCATCGTACATATTCTTCCTGCCTTTAAAATAGGTCTATCCTGCTTCAAATACTGTTGCCATCACCACCACCACTGATAAAAAGGATGGTGTAGAGTATGTGGGTCTGTTGAGGGAACAAGAGGAGAGTGGAAGAAAAGTATGGTGGCATGAAAAGGCTGCAGAAAAGAGGTAGGAAACAGGAAGTAGAGAAACAAAAGGAAAAACCTGTAGCTTGATGGGAAGAAAGAAAGGAAAGGAGTCCCTGTGGATTTTACTCCACTAGCCGTAACAGATTATAGAGGGCAGCACTCATTTCCATTTCAAGGTCCTTTGAGCCAGTGCTGACTCTGAAGATGTTTCGGTGGTCATGTGGCCAGCATGACATCATGGAGCATTGTTCCCTCCCCATCTAAGTGCTAGATGGGCGGGAGCTAGGCAGAGACAGGAGCTCAACCCATCAAGTAACGTTCTGGTCTCGAACACAGCCAGCATCTTAACTACTGAGCCATTGCGACACCTTGATGGGAAAGGGATAGCAAAACTAGGATAATATTAGCAGCATTTCTCTTCCGCCCCGTTGATTAGTGATAGTCACAGTGATGAAGCCACTCTGGCCAAACGATGTGAGCTAGCTCAATCAAGCTAATGGAGACAGATATCCCAATCTACCAGGATAAAGGGGAGCAGCCTAAGCCAAACAGTAGAAGCCCAGAGCCAGTGAGGCAAACCCAGAGGCCTAACGGCAGAGATCCCCGGCTCACAGTGACCAGGAGACAGATCCCAGAACCTCAGCAACTGTAGTGCAGGAGGCAGAAGTGTAAGCTGACTGCAGTTCCTGCAGCAAGAACGATTTTGCAACTCCAGCACCATGAACTGACTCTATACAGGGGGGGGGGGGGAATCAGCAGTAAGGAAAATAAAATAGAATATGCTCCAAAGTGGATTAGAGCAGGGTAGAAAAGAAGTCATTTTCAAACTTTGGGGTGAGTAGCAAGGAACAATGAGATGCTATGGGAATAAAGAAAAGAGAAGATGAAGAAAATCCGAATAGTTTCCATTTTATATATATCTAAGTAACTATAAGATAATGATGTGATATCACGTTGGTGTTGATTCCTAAAACCATATACCGTATTTTTCAGAGTATAAGACATTCTGAAGTATAAGACACACTTAGCTTTTGGGGAGGAAAACAAGAAAAGAAAATCTGCCTCCGCCTCTCAGCAATTTGCAGCAAACAGCCTGCTTCAGTTTCAGTTTAGTCTGATTAGCACAAGGGAAAAAAATCTGCCTCTGCCTCCCAGCAATTTGCCTCCTTGCAGCAAACAGCATGTTTCAGTTTCAATTTCAGCACAGCCTGATTAGTACAAGCAGTTGATTGTTGGTTGGATTGGCCCCCCTGACCATCAGCTGTTTCAGGCTGCAGGGATTGCCATAGCCAATTTCCGCCTCTGCGTGCTCCATTTGCAGCCTCCGCACGCCCAATATTTGGCCTCTGTGTGCCCCATTTTCTACCTGTTCTAGGTGGCAGGGATTGGAATCAGTGGAAAATGAGATGCACGGAGGTGGCAATAGCAACGGCAATCCCTGCAGCCTGAAACAGCTGATGGTTGGGAGGCTGATCCAACTGACAATCAGCTGCTTGTGCTAATCAGGCTGTGCTGAAATTGAAACTGTAACATGCTGTTTGCTGCAAGGAGGGAAATTGCTGGGAAGCAGAGGCCAAAGGGTGGGGGCCGATGGGTGGGCGGGACTACATTCGGTGTATAAGATGCACCCAAATTTTCACCCTCTTTTAGGGAGGGGAAATGCATCTTATACTCTGAAAAATATGGTAGCTAGATTTTCTCGAACATGATCTGGCCCCAACCTGGTCCTTCAGGTCTTCCAATGGTGTTTCCTTCATTACATTAATTGAGTTTATCCACTGTGATGCTGGTTGTCCTCTTCTTTTTCCTTCCAACTTGCCCAACATTATAGACTACTCCAGAGACCCTGGTCTTTGCATCATGTGTCCAAAATATGATAGTTTGAGTTTGTGTTTTGAGTGAGAACTCTGAACTGATTTTTTCTATTAACCATTTGTTTGTTTTCTTCATTATCCAATGTATTTCAAGGAGTCTTCTGCAATATCAAAATTCAAATTCATCAATATTCTTTTTATTATGCTTCTTCAGAGCCAACTTTTACTTCCATAGAACATTATAGGGAACATTGTTTCCTGCATGATTCTGGTACTTATCTTTTCTGAGTTTTTCATTAATTACTATGCTACCAAATTCAGTATATTCACAGTCAGTTTAAGGCTAGTTGTCATTAGTTTGATCCTGTATATATATTTCAAATTAGTTCCAATGTTTACACAGTGTTCTTTGATTTTCATTACTGGAGCATCTTGATTTTCAACTTTTAGAGTAATGTAATCAGCATAGTATGGGTTATTTGTTTCTTCCGCCATTTTTTTAAAAAAAACTTATTTTCTTCCAATCCAGTTTTCCTCAATATGTTAAATCCATTTACATCCCTTCTCTCTTTCTATTGCTGAATGCTGAAATTGACATCTCCCTTTGAATGTAGGGTTCTAACCTATGTTGGATCATCCTAAGCATTATTTTGCTAGGGTGTGAAACTAAGTTTAGCAGACAATATTTTTTAGACTCTGTCAAGTCTCTTTTCTTTAGTATTGGTATTGGTATGTAGACTGACGTCCTCCAATCATTCTCCAGATTTGCTGACACAGTTTAGTTAAAACGTTTACAGGTTCTTCTTTTGATGCTTGTCAAAATTTTGGAGATATTCCATCAATTCTTATAGCGTTCTGACTTGGTAATGAACAGAGTGAGATATAACCCTGTATTTTAGAGCCAGAAGTTCTTTTAAGTAGGGAATATGTACATCTCTACTGCACAAAATTTCATTTTATTTCTTCCAGTTTTAATATTTGAATCAGTTACTATATGTCTATTGGCATCCTTTAAGATGCCAATTTGAAGTTGGGCCCTTCTTCTGAGCCTGCAGATTTTTTGGAAGGCTTTCTTTTTTGCTGTCTTTATAGAGCTTTGTGAAATTATTTATTAAAGTTGTTTCTGAGATTTTTTTTGTCTTTCTTGGCTTTCGTTTCTCTTCTCATGGCAATTTTCATGATTTGTTTTGATATCCAGTTTGTTTTCTTTTGTTTCTTCATGTTTCACAGTGTATTTTCGCATTCATCCTTAACAACTTCTTTGAATTAATTCCATAGTTCCCCTGGTTCACTGTCAATGACATTCAAGAATTCAACTTGATTCTTACATTCTTCTTCAAAACAGTGGATATGTATGCAACATCATGGCTATCCATATCCATCCATAACTATGGAAACCTCTTAGCCTTGTTCTCTGATTTAGCTTGCCTTGGAAGTTGCATATGTTTCTGGAGTGTCTCTGTTCTTATAACTCAATTCTACTACCTTGTATACCTCAATACACAAGTACTCTACCTGGTGATATCCATCTACATTGGTTGTTGGAAGAATATATTAGCAATGAATATTATATATTAGAGGTCCCCAACCCCTGGGCCACAGTCCACTATCAGGCCATGGCCTATTTTAAATTAGGGCATGTGAGTCAATGGCTGGAGTGCACGAGTGGCGGGCCAGTGGGCATTTGTGCATGGGCACACTGGCCTGCCACTTGCTGCACACATGTGTGCTAGCTCAGCACTCATGGAAGAGCTTTGTGTGCATGTGGGCATGCAACTGGCCTGATGCTCGTGTGGCCCAGTTCCCCTCTCCCTCCCCCCAGCTTGACCACCAAACCACAAAGGTTGGGGACCGCTGTTATAAATCATTGGAATTGTAGAAATTAATAACTATTCTCTTGCTTCATTTCTGTTTCCTAGGCCTATTTTCAGGTTTCCAACATAGAATAGAGTAGAGTAGAGTAGAATAGTGTAGCATTGCATCGCATAGCATAGCATCGCATCGCATCGCATCACATCACATAGAATAGAATAGGATTTATTTGGCCAAGTGTAATTACACACAAAAGGAATTTGTCTCCAATATATTAGCTCCAGTCAGAGGCGAGTTCCTACCGGTTTGGACCTTTTTGGCTGAATAGGAAGTAACTTGGGCTGCCACACACTCCTGCTTTCAATATACATACAAACAACAAAGTAATATAATCATAAGATACCAATAGGAGAAGGTAGTAGAAAAAATGAGAAGGATAATAGTAATACAGCCATACTATACGGGTAAATATCCTTAGATATAAAATAGTACTGTGGGAATTAGGTGTTCAGCAAAGTGATCGCACAAGGGAAAAAGCTGTCTTTGTGTTTAGTTGTATTAGCAGACAATGCCCTATAGCAGCATCCTGAGGGGAGAAGTTGAAACAGTAACACATAAGGAACAAATCTTTCTGGCATGTTTTGCCTATTCCATGTTGAATTTGATCACAAAACAGATCAACCTACTCTTCTTTTGCTTCAGTGGGTTGGAGAATAAACTTGAATAAAGTATCATTTTAAAAGGTTGTCCACAAAGTCTAATTGATAATATTTGGCCATTCTCTGCAGCATAGCCAAATACCTCTTTGCTACATCCTTCCTGGCTGTGAAAGCACTGCCATTCTTTGATTCTTGTACCCTGAGTATAAACAGTACAATCTTCTAACCGAAAGTGTCCAATTCCAGGCCATTCCAAGTTGCTGATGCCTAAAATGTCAATGTGCAGTTGGTTGAGTTCATCTTTCGCTGTGTGGCTCTTGTCCATGTTTCATGCTTCTTATGTTCCAAGTTCCCAATGTAATTCTTTCTTTGAACTTTGGGTTTTCTTTTCCTGCATGACATTAGCAACTAAATGTTCTGAAAGCTTTAATTTAGCCATATCATAAACATCATTAAGGTAAAGGTAAAGGTTCCCCTTGCACATATGTGCTAGTCCTTCCCGACTCTAGGGGGCGGTGCTAATCTCCGTTTCAAAGCTGAAGAACCAGCGCTGTCCGAAGACGTCTCCTTGGTCATGTGGCTGGCATGACTAAACGCCAAAGACACACAGAACACTGTTACCTTCCTACCAAAAGTGGTTCCTATTTTTTCTATTTGCATTTTTACATGCTTTTGAACTGCTAGGTTGGCAGAAGCTGGGACAAGTAATGGGACCTCACTCCGTTATGTGGTGCTAGGGATTTGAACCAACGAACTGCCAACCTTTCTGATTGACAAGCTCAGTGTCTTAACCACTGAGTCACTGCATCCCGTAAACATCATTACTGTTCTAAAAATATCCTCAGCTCTTCCTCAGTAGCATAGTGATTGCCTTCCAACCTGAAGGCATCATCTGGCATTGTATTGTCAAAAGTTTTCTATTATCTACCTGTGTAGTTTTCTTAGTAAAATGGAAGATAGGATTAACATTGTCTTAACTAACATTGGTTTAACATTGTCTCACAATATTAAATAATGTCTTTGCTATTATGATTAAAGTGGTCATCCACCTCCAACAACTTTCTCTACTGCTGCTTAACTCATAGGTCCCTGCTTGTTTTTTCTGGGCAGCTGGGATGACTTTTACATCACAGCTGACCCTACTAGGAGTATATCTTCTTAGCATACACTCCTAAAGTTTTTCATTCATCCCTCCCAGGAACAATCAGGTTCCCTCACTGATGCAGCATGGCAGAATACTGTACAGTAATTAATAAATACATAAAATAATTTATAATTCATTAATAGATATCATTAATACAGTGACGTGTGGTGAGCTTCATGGCCGGTGAGGCAAGTGCGAAAGCCCCACTGAAGCCCGCGTCCACCACAGAGCGGGACCAGGACCCACTCTATGGTGGACGGCACTGAGACTTTAAAGTCCTGCCGCCGGGGCCCTGCCGCCAATTTAAAGCCATGCCCCCGGGCACTGACTGCTCCAGCGAGGCTTCCAGCTCCATCCGGCAGGCGGAGAGGGCGAGGGAGGACTGGAGGCAACGGGCAAGCGGCGAAGCGAGGCTGCTTGGGCGACTGAGGTGCCGGCCCTGCGAGGGAGGACTGGAGGCAACGGGTGGGCGGGTGGGCAGCAAAGCGAGGCTGCTCGGGTGGCTGAAGTTCGGCCGCCCCTTGTTCCTCAGGCTGGCTCTGCCGGTGCGGTGGCACTGCTGAGCCCGCCCGCCCGCCCGTTGCCTCCAGTCCTCCCTCACCCTCTTCGCCTACTGGGATGGAGCACATCAAGCATGCTCCGCTGAATGGCCGGCCCGGAAGGCATGCCGGCACTTTAAAGTGCATGCCGCTGCCCCGGCCATACAGCGGGGTGGCGGCATGCACTTTAAAGTGCCAGCGTGCCTCCCGGCCACAAACCAGGACATGTTTCGCTCTATGGCGGGCCGAGGCTGCATGGCTTTAAAAAATAAAAAATAGAAACAAATGTGCCAGCCCGCGTGCCCAATAAACAAAAAGGACTGGATACAGCCTTTAAACTGCCGTTGCAAAACTGGAAATGTGATGTATTATACAGAAAAATGTACAATAAAAATGTTTATTAAAAAAAGAAAGAAAGAAACCTTTCTTCATCCAAGTATTTTCGAAGCCACTATCTAGGAGATATAGAGGTAAGGTAGCATCTAAGTAGCAATCCTGTTCTGATTATTTTCAGTTTGAGGTTATACCTATAGGTCTGAGCTCCCCAACATTGGGTCCTCATTCTGCTTTTAAAAGTTTAAATAACTTTATATTGAACCAAATGTAGGATGAAGCTATCTGGATGCAAAGCAAATACCAGGCGTAAAGGATCTCACTTAAGCCTTATGGGTGTTCTTAGATATTAAAGTGGTTGCAGAACTTTAATGCATATCCACAAACCTAAAGAAAAAGGCAAAAGTAAGTTCCCAGTTGGTAAATATACTAGGGGCTTAGGGAAATTGCTGGGAGAACCATCATCAGTTTCTTCTAATGCTTTAGAACCAGAAACATCCATTGTGGCAAACCATCTCTTTCTTACAAAGGAGTCTCTTTAATGCCATATACAATGCCTAGGTTTTACTAGGTTTAAGCCTTCCTTGAACCCAACTCAGGAAGTCAGTCCAGAAGGCTTAAACCTAGTCAGACATTTACCCCCAGCCTGCTAAACTGAAGTTAACAGAGAGAGTTTATAAAAGGTGCTATGCCATGGTAACTGCTAGGTCCAGGTCCAAGAAGCCAGATCTCGCTGCCCCACTTCGAATGGTATGACTGTTGTGCTTTTTTAATTATGCATGGTTTTTATGTTTTTTGTAACTTTGTTTGTTTTTCCCCTCCCTTTGAGTTGTGAGCCGCCCTGAGTCCCTTTCAGGGAAAAGGGCGGCATACAAATAAATTAAAATGAAAAATGAATCTGGTTTACAGAGCAGAAATCAAAGCTTTTGTCACTGAAGCCCCAAAGATGAAAACACTGTCCATAGTGATTTCAAGTTGTGAAATATATTTCAGAAGCTACACCTACATACAAGGTGGAGGTTGTTCAGGATGCAGATATATTCAGGAACAATAATGTTTTTGAGTAAACTTTTACTTTCATTGCAGGCATACACTTTCTGCCTGACTTCTTTCTAGACTTTCCTACAGTTTTAAAAGTGATTTCAATATATCCTTATGAAATACTCATAAGAGTTAAATTGATCTCTGCCTTTCTGCCTGCCTGCCTGCCTACTGTGCTGAGCCTGAACTAGGGACATTTATTGGTTTTGAGGCCCTTCTCAGACTGGTCCTCAACTGTGTTCATATTTTGATGCAGCCATTTTGTGAATCAACAGTATTCATGCAAACAATGTTGCTTTCACATTCATATACCCATTGATTCCAAAAGTTTATAGTAAAGCTAAAACATCAGGGCTTCCAAAATCTGAACAACCACTAGATGCCAGGAAGGAGATACAGCAAGTTCTAACATTGCGCCATCCAGTGGTCATCTGGATTTTGGCAGCCCAAATATGGTAGCTTAATGCTATTTTGGTTTTATGTGGAGCATCTAAGTTGGGAAAGCTATTTTTCAAATTAAAGTTACTGTCAAGGGAGAACTTTGGAGTATAGGTCCATGACCTTCTTTTGAAGTGAAACAATAGGCAGACCAGGCTTCTTACATTTTAAGAAAATTGAAGGAAAACACATTATCATCCTAGAGGAGATCTTTATAAGAACATTTAATTCAGAATTTAAAATAAAATAACAATTGTACCACTGCTCAATCTTCAAAACACTTTTAAAGTTGCAGAACACAATTTTGTAAAGAAAGCAATTCCGTGTAAATTGAAAATGTTCAGCATCCACAACTATGTTTTAGAACAGTGATGGCGAACCTATGACACGCGTGTCAGTGCTGACACGCATAGCCATTTGGGGTGACACGCACAGGATTTCATGCGATTCATCCTCGGCTCCTGCACGGCCGCCGAGGATGAAAGAATCTGTGCTGGAGGAACGGGGGGGGGGGGGGCGGGACGTGTGATCTCCCCCGCCCACACTCACTTACTGTATTGCCGCCACCCCTTTCTGAGCGCAGGGGCTGCTGGTAAGGTGTGCGTGCTGTGCGCACACACGTCATCAGCGCGGCGAGGGAGGACCCGCAGGAGAGGAGCGCGGGAACAGTGATTAGAACAGTGCGCGCCTCTCTCCAGTCAGGCCGGCACAGAGAGTCTACTCCTGTACTGGGACTGTCGGTTACGACCACACCACAGCAGGGAACAGCGGAGTGCCAACGGGAACTGTGAGCGCCATTAGCAGCCCTCGCGTCACTAGGAATATTCATAGCAGGGGCGGGCTGGAGCGGCATGTTGATGAGGACGTGGAGCTGGAAGCAGCCGACTCCACAGCCCTGGTTCACGGCACCCCAAACAAGTTCAATAATATCAAGGGCAACATACAAAATCGACTGATGAACAAAGAAGTTACTAAGCAGGTATGTTAAATAATTTGTTTTTGGTTTATTAAATACAATTATATATTGCAATTATACATTTTTGTAGTTTAAACTATAAATTGCGCAAAATTATGTTTTTGTCGAAGTGACACACAACGCGAGTTATGCTCGATTTTTTGCCGATTTTTGACACACCACGCCAAAAAGGTTGCCCATCACTGGTTTAGAACAAAGAAAATAACAAAAAAAAAAATAGAGGGAGAAGGGAAATGGAGTATTTTGAAGTTGAATGTTGCTAGTTGGAATGTTTCTCTGTTTATACAAAGATGAGCATTCTGAAACATTTAACATTCCTTGTGATCCCTCTTTTTACGTCTATTCACAAGTGTTTTGTCTCACTGACAAGTTCAGAATCTGTATTCCCATGATAGTAGATAATCAGGAATGGTTTTTAGGTAGCTTTCTGCAGTGATGTCAAAAAAGTCAGGATGAATGTCAATCTAGATTCCTGTATAAGCCTTTACTGATGAAAACCTGGAGTCCTGACCACTCAGAACTATACACAGAGGCTAAAACTGCTATTTTATTGGGTACAACTGTTCTTCTATAAAATAAGCTGAAAATTTAAGTGTGTTACACTGGAGCTATAACTCAGATAAAGCATCTAAAACATTTAACACTGTTCTGTGAGGCATCTATTTTTGGCACTTCTAAAACATGTTTGTAAACATGCCAACCTACAGACAGATATACTGACATAGTTAAGATAGTGTGAAGAGTCAGCCAAGAATAAAGCAGTTTTCCCAGAATTTCTTAAGAAATCTCCTGAACATTGTCATTCCTGTGGTAGATCTGTAAAGAAATGAAGAAATTATAGATAGCAGCTGAAATTGCAGGCTATGAGATATTTCCAAGTACGGTATATTTTTCATTGATATTTTTTTTGTTTGGAGATAATTTGGAAAATAAAATTCCAATGTATGTTTATAAATACATTTTACATGAAGTTCAAACCTCCTCATAACTGATTAAAATAAGCTTTTATGAATGATTAAACAAAACATTTTCTAGGCTGGCAATGTAGCATGACTGGATCTTCAATGAAACCCACAGTAAAAATGTGCTTGTTACTGTCTTACTGGTTTGAACAAATTACTAAATTATCCTTATCTATAATTCAGATATCAAACTTTAGAATTAGAAAATAGTGTACTGATATAGAAATAAACATCTGACCAAGTGACCAAAGCTCTTCCAATTTGAATGTGTGTGCAATGCCCTAAACGTAAATAACCACAATAGTGGCACTAATCAGTGGAGGAGCAGAAGGAATAAAGGGAACTGTGCTCTATATGGGGTTATTCTTGAAGACTATCTGGAAATTCAGGGGGTGCAAATTCAGCGCATTCAATTATTTATTTTTTCTCACAGAACAAAAGTTACACTCTGCTTCATGAGCTGCAATAGTTACCAATTTGTTTCTGGCTCCAATTCAAGGTGCTATTATTGTCCTTTAAAGCCTTTCATGGCATGAGACCAGGTTATTTGAAGGACTGCCTCTCCCCAGTTTCATCTCCCTGTCCCACCAGATTCAACAGAGAGGGCATGTTACATGTTCCTTCATCTGAGCCGAGGTGGCGCAGTGGTTAAATGCAGCACTGCAGGCTACTTCAGCTGACTGCAGTTCTGCAGTTCGGCTGTTCAAATCTCACCGGCTTAGGGTTGACTCAGCCTTCCATCCTTCCGAGGTGGGTAAAATGAGGACCCGGATTATTGTTGGGGGCAATATGCTGACTTTGTAAACCGCTTAGAGAGGGCTGAAAGCCCTATGAAGCGGTATATAAGTCTAACTGCTATTGCTATCTAGGGAACTTCATTTAAAAATCCCTAAGCAGTGGACCTTCTCGGTGGTGGCACCTGCATTGTGGAATCTTCTCCCTCCCTCAGGTGAGTTTGCCCTTATCTTTTCTGAGCTTCTGAAGTTCCCGCAAGACTTGGTTGTATCAGCAGGCATGGGGATCCCAGGGGATGGATGATTTAGTTAGGCGGCTCCACTGTTATTACCATCCCTTCATCTAGTTTTTGTTTTTGCTCAGTGTTTTATAGTTTTTGATGTTTTAGTTGTTAACAATTATAATGATTTTAAAATATTGATTGCTTTAACTTGTTGTAAGCTGCCCAGAGTGGCTTGTTCTGTGAGATGGGCAGCTATACAAATTAACAATGAATGAATGAATGAATGAATGAATGAATGAATGAATGAATGATAAACTGTTTGTGGAGGAAGTTTGGAGAAACATTGGAAGGAAGGAACAGGTAAGAGAAGATGAAAATCAAAGGAAAGTGTGCATCATTAAAAAAAATGATCAACTTTTCATGCATCCTGAAGAAACCATATGGGAGTTTGCATCATTTTCAAAAGGGAATCTAAGATTTGCAAAATTCATAGAGAAATGAGACATTCCTTACACTCTAGATCAATGGTGGATTGCCAATTTTTTAATTACCGGTTTGGGCGTGCTACTCCCACCATCACTACTACTGGTTTGCCCGATCCAGGAGCAACCCACCTCTGCTCTAGATCTCTTGGACTTTTCCATTGCTGAATTAAAGGACTATGCACATTTCCATGAAATGGCAAATAAGTACACTGACGTGAAATTTGCTTTTGCTAATCTCTGTCTTGTATCTATTGCCTGCACTTCCTTGCCTTGCCTTTAAGATAAAGGTAAAAAAGACTAATAGATGTGATATAACTTTCAGATGTCTTGGACAGAGTCAGAATAAAGGTAGAAACACTAATTTAAACCTGCGGAATGTGTCATGAGGAAATGGTGGAAAGTACTGGTAAGTTTTTCTCAGGGCATATTTGTGTCATAGATGCCAGTTAAGTCCACTGTATTAGTTTATGTTATCTATCTTTTTCAAGACATTATTCCTATAGTTTCACTTAAAATAATTCAAAATAGAATATTTTACTTGAATAAAATACCTTATTGGCCAAGTGTGATTGGACACCACAAGGAATTTGTCTCCAATGCGTAGCTCTCAGTGTAATTACAAACAAGAAAGTAATATAATCATAAGATACCAATAGGAGAAGGTAGCAAAAAAGTTGAGAAGGATAATAGTAATATTACCTGTGTTCCATATTTGCTTTAATGTCTAATTCATCCAATATCACGCAATTTTCCTTCCCCTTGTATATCTTCGCGAAACCCCCCAGACTGGACTTTTGGCAAACCCACCTATAGACCTTATTTGAATTCGCACTGTTTTTAACAACTGCACATTTTTTCTTGGTATGGTGAGTGCATGTGGTATGTATGTGTTTGATTGAATGATCCCACAGCTTTTAATTTAATGAATTTTTTACTTAGCTATTTTATTGTATTATTGTATTTTAATTAGTGGGGTATGTATGCGCAGAGTGCTTGGCCTGTATGGATGGGGGGACTGAGAGTGAGGCCCGGAGCCCCCACCACTGAGTGCACAAGCAGAAGTGGATGTGGGCCCGGAACCACCTCTCGTCCTGGAATGAATGATATAAATGGCCTGCCGGAGAGAGCGGAGGCTATGGGAGGGGGAATGGGGTCTACGGGTATGGGGGTGGGCCGGGGCATTACGGTCATTACGGGGAGGGGCAGGTATGGTGGGAACTTCAGGGCTAGCCATTACCGGGGAAGTAGGGTTCGCTATGTCACAGCGATCCCTCCTTCCGGCCCTACTAGTTCCACTCCAGGACCAGATGGCGAGAGTTGTCAGGGTCCTGGTCTCAGGCTGTTGTTGCTAAATGCCAGGTCTGTGGTTCACAAGGCTCCCCTCGTCCAGGACCTAATACTAGATGAGGGGGCAGACCTGGCATGTATTACTGAAACCTGTCTGGGCCCGGAGGGAGGAGTCCCCCTCACTGAAATGTGCCCAGAAGGGTTTCAGGTGCTTCATCAGCCATGACCCCAGCGAAGGGGTGGGGGGGGGTGGCTAGCATCATCCGAGGGTCATTAGTTCCTCGTAGGATCCCTGCTCCGGAGCTTGTCGGGTGTGAGTCCTTGTTGGTGAAGTTGGACCTTGAGGGTCAAGTGGGTCTGTTGCTAACGTACCTTCCTCCCAACAGTGTTGCAACAGCCCCCCCCTCGCTCCTCGAGTCAGTAGCTGAGCTGGCGGTAGAGTTCCCCAGGCTTATGGTGCTGGGGGACTTCAACCTGCCTTCGCTCGGTGGACACTCTGATGGGGCGCAGGAGTTCATGGCTTCCATGACAGCCATGGACTTGACCCAAGTAATCCAGGGTCTGACTCACTCAGCGGGGCACACACTTGACCTCGTATTGCTCTCGGAGCAGTGGAGACGTGATCTAGATTTGAAGGGCATTAAGATCTTGCCCTTGTCATGGTCTGATCACTTCCTACTGAGGCTTGACTTTCGGAGACCAATCCCCCACTGTAGGGAGGAGGAACCGATTAGGTGGTTTCGCCCCAGGCACCTGATGGACCCTATGGCATTTCAGACGGCGCTTGGAGAAATACCTGACACTCTCGTCCACAATCCGGTAGAGTCCTTAGTCGCTGCTTGGAATACAGCAGCGGCAGAGGCCCTAAACTGGATTGCGCCTTTACGGCCTCTCCAAGGTAGTGGATCCAGGAGAGCTCCTTGGTTCACTGAGGAACTTCGGGAGATGAAGTGCCAAAAGAGATTCCTAGAGCAGTGTTTTTCAACCTTTTTTGTGCAAAGGCACACTTTTTTCATGAAAAAAATCACGAGGCACACCACCATTAGAAAATGTTAAAAAAAATTAACTCTGTGCCTATATTGACTATAGGCGGGTGTTTTTCCCACGGCACACCTTACACTATGTCACGGCACACTAGTGTGCCGCGGCACAGTGGTTGAAAAACACTGGCCTAGAGCACCGCTGGAGGGCCAGTAACTCCGAGTCAGATCGAGCACTGATGAGAGCCTTTATCAGGACCTATCTCGTGGCAATACGGGTGGCGAAATGTGCGCATTTTGCCACTCTTATTGCATCCACTGAATCGTGCCCAGCCGCCTTGTTTAGAATAGCCCGCTCCCTCTTGAAAGGGAGGGATGCGGGTGACCCTTTACAAGGTAGAGCTGAGGAATTTGTTCAGTTTCTAACGGATAAAGTCGCTCGGATTCGGACAGATCTGGACTCCAATTGCACGGTACCAGCCGAGGTACCGGGGGAAGGTCTTGAGTGAATTTTATGGAGCAAGTTTCAACTTATCGCTCCTGAGGAAGTGGACAAGGCCATGGGAGCGGTGAGTGCCTCCACCTGTATACTGGACCCGTGTCCCTCCTGGCTGGTCTCAACCAGCAGGGAAGTGACACGTGGCTGGATCCAGACGATAGTTAACACCTCTCTCCGGGAGGGGCCCTTCCCGCACTTCCTAAAGGATGCGGTGATGAGATCCCTCCTGAAGAAACCTTCTCTGGATCCAGCCATTTTGAGTAACTATCGTCCAGTCTCCAACCTCCCCTTTGTTGGGAAGGTTATTGAGAAAGTGGTGGCCTTTCAACTCCGACAATCCTTGGATGAAACTGATTATCTGGATTCCTTTCAGTCCGGTTTCAGGCCTGGCTACAGCACGGAAACTGCTTTGGCCGCGCTGATCGATGATCTCTGGCAAGCCAGGGATAGGGGTCACTCCTCTATCCTTGTGCTTGTTGACCTCTCAGTGGCCTTCGATACCATCGACCATGGTATCCTTCTGCGAGGGTTGCGGGAGGTGGGAGTGGGAGGCACTGTCCTTCGGTGGTTCTCCTCCTACCACTCGGACAGGTCGCAGTCGGTGTTGGTCGGAGGGCAGAGATCGACCCCTAGGCCCCTCAATTATGGGGTGCCGCAGGGTTCAGTCCTGTCATCCCTTCTATTTAACATCTACATGAAGCCGCTGGGTGAGATCATACTCTGGCACGGGATTAAATATCATCAATATGCGGACGATACACAATTGTATCTGTCTGCCCCGTGCCAACTCAGTGAAGCAGTAGAAGTGATGGGCCAGTGCCTGGAGGCTGTCAGGGTCTGGATGGGAATGAACAAGCTTGCGCTCAATCCCGACAAGACCGAGTGGCTATTGATGCTCCCTCCCAAAGATGGTCCAGCTATTCCATCTCTCAGCCTGGGGGGTGAAATTATACGCCCCTCAGAGAGGGTTCACAATTTGGGAGTCCTCCTGGATCCACAGCTGACTCTAGAACACCATTTGTCGGCTGTGACCAGAGGGGGCCTTTGCCCAGGTTCGCCTGGTGCACCAATTGCAACCCTATCTGGACCGGGAGGCCCTTCGGATAGTCACTCACGCCCTCGTCACCTCAAGACTGGACTACTGTAACGTGCTCTACATGGGGCTGCCCTTGAAGAGTGTTGGAAGACTTCAGCTTGTCCAGAATGCAGCCGTGCGAGCGATTGTGCGTGCACCTATCCTCTGCGAGCTGCACTGGCTGCCCATTGGTCTCCGGACAGGTTTCAAGGTGCTAGTCGTTACTTTTAAAGCCCTACATGGTATCGGACCTGGTTACTTGAGAGACCGCCTCCTGCCAGTCACCTCCCAAAGACCTATTAGATCCCACAGACTAGGCCTCCTCTGAATTCCATCTGCCGGCCAATGTCGGCTGGTGACTCCCCGGGGGGAGGACCTTCTCTGTGGCTGCTCCGGCCCTCTGAAACGATCTCCCTGTTGAGATCCGGACCCTTACCACCCTTCCGGCCTTCTGCAAAGCAACTAACACCTGGCTGTTCTGGCAGGCCTGGGGCTGTTGAACTATCCAGCCCCCTTCGAGGTTATGACTGTTGTTGTATTTTAAATTTCTGTTTTCTATTTTTATTTTTGTACCCCTTCCCCTTCTGATAGTTAGCCACCCTGAGTCTTTCGGGAATAGGGCGGCATACAAGTCAAATAAAACCTAAACCTAAACCTAAAACCTAAAGTTTAAAATAAATTACAAACTCTAACAAACTTTAACATGACAGAATAGAAGCCAGTGAATAAAGAGCAAAACCCAGAGAAAGAAAAGAAAAGAAAAAAGAAAAGAAAAAAGAAAAGAAAAGAAAAAAGAAAAGAAAAAAGAAAAGAAAAAAGAAAAAAGAAAAGAAAAAGAAAAAAAAAGAAAAAGAAAAGAAAAAGAAAAGGAAAAGAAAAAGAAAAGAAAAAGAAAAGAAAAAGAAAAGAAAAAGAAAAGAAAAAGAAAAGAAAAAGAAAAGAAAAAGAAAAGATAAAGAAAAGATAAAGTACCAACAAGCAACAGTGAAACTTACCCTGAAGCAAGATGATCTCAAATGGGGAAAAAAAGCTGAGATGGATCTCCTGAGGCAAGAGGTTCCATATGTTGAGCGCAATAATGGAGAGGACATGTTCCTACAATCACGAAAACTGCATTTCAGCTGGTAAGGCATAAAAAAGAGATTCTGTCTAATAGCAGCTTGTCTGAATGAGTAGGAGGAGGAAATGTATAGCCTAACCTCTGGTTCTAAGCAATCTGGAGACTCTAACCAGGCTATCTGCCAGTGATTTTGATAAAGAAGTGGAATAATTTGTGCCAATCTATAACATGGCATTTTGAACAGTCAAAATTTAAGGGTAGCCTCTCACAGAACACATGATAGGTTCTCAAGATATTTTAAGATGATTGATCAGGAGTCTTTATTAAAAATTGAGCACACACACACAGACCTTTTCCTTTTATAGACTTGTTTATAACATTACTGGCATTCACTCCAGTTTGCCTAATATTGTAACCCAGTTACAACAAAACTAAGCTGTGTATGTGACAATGTCCAGTCCTGCCTTAGCCAGAAACAGGTGCATTAGGAATACTTGCCCAGTGAAGTAAAGGAGGCCATCAGTTTTAGATGTAATGTTCAAGGGAGGTTCAACACATCCATGACAAAAGAGTAGATACTCCTATATGAACTTTTTAAATAGCCAGCTATTTAGGATACTGGGTGTGCCCCTTTATCTTCAGCACTCTCTTTTCAATTATAGCCAAAATAGTGGTGGGGGACGGAAACTCCAGTAGATATATATATAATATATAAAAAACGTACAGTTAACTTTAGTGAAAACTGAAAGTGGCCTCACAAAATTACACCTAATTCAGAGCTTTTACATGCACGTTTCCATTTCGGAAACATGGAAGTGCCTAAATTAGCAAAACAGAAGTAAACTGTTGACTGCTTCATTGCAGGATTAAGTGTGATAAATGGAGGTTTTGTTGAGCCTGCGTCCAGATGTTGTGTCTATACTGTATATGTGTGTGTGTGTGTACTATTTTTTTAAAACATTCTTGGCATGCAGCCCATATATATTTTGGATACTGCAGGGAGTATATAATATTACTGGAAAATGATGTGGTCTGGTAACCTTTTAAATAACATTTCCTCCCTCCTCTCTTTTCTAATAGTTTGTTTTTCTTTCCATGTTTTCCTTTATTGGGAGATTTTGAAAAAAAGTAATGAATGTAAGGCTTTTTAAAAAAAGGAGTGATTACTTTCCTGCTTCTCAAAAAAAATAAGTGAGAGTAAAGCGACCTGTAAGGGTGCAAACATAGCTGAAGTGTGGGACCATTTTGTCTAGAATGTATTCCATATTATTCTTTAACTTTCTTAGCCAACTTGGCTTGAAAAGTAAAGTTGGGATTTGGCAAAAGCTAATTCCCTTCCATACACCTTTTACCTTCCCACTATTTATTCTAAACTTCCATCCAAGATGTTGCTTTTTTTTTTTTAAGGAAGTACCTGCCACTCTTGCATGCCTTGCCTGAAAAGAGGTGGTTGACTTGCCTTTCCTGAGTTTAAAAATACGGTATCCACCAGGAATTTGGACCTCCCAGTTTTAAGGAAAACAAACAAAGAAAAGATTGTCAGGCAGGCCTCAAAGTGCCGGCATGCCGCCATACAAGTTGCCCTTTGCATGCCTTTGAGTCTGGGCCTCTTCTGCTTTGGAGAATGCCCATCTAATTTGCAGTAATAGCATCCAGCATCTTTTCCATTCAGGGAAGTCTGTCTGAACCGTCACTTTTCCAGATTTTCCCTTTCTCCAAGCTGTACTGGGCCAGGTACTGCGAAGTTTTTCCTTTGCAATCAGCCATGTGAAATGATGCACAGTTCCAGTTTGCTAAGAAACACAGAACAACTTCAACCAAACACTTTTAAATGAACATGCTTTTCTGCAGGAACTCATTCTTTCAATACTTCTAAACTTTGAAACAACACATTTCTGCTTCATAAAGGATATCCTTTGATTCCCTCCCCCCTCATTTTGTAGAACCCAGAATGGCTCTTGTTCCTTTTTTTGCCCAGCATCAGTAATAAAATCTGTCTAAATTTTGTTTCACCTATCGGCAAATAAATTCACAGGGACAAACTTTATTTTATTTCATTTCCCCCATTCATTATTTTTATAAATAACTAATACTCCTTTCTCATCTATTTTTCCCAACAACAACAACCCCTCTGAAGTGAGTTGGCCTGATTGCAAACTTTTATTAATCAACTCCTCAGATCCGTGGATGTTGTACAGATAGATCATGGAGAAAGCATTCAAAGAGATTCTTGTCGTGATTAAAGAACTCATTAGTGGGTAAAAACTTTTTGGAGGGGCAAAAAAGGTACAAGAGCCTCTCCCAATGATTATAAATACCGAGGAAACTTTTCGGAAAGGCAGCAAAAATTTTAAACATCAATTTCTTCTTCATGCTTAAAGAAATGACTCACAATTCAGCTTTCTGAATTGTTCCACTCTGTGGTCACAAAATTCTGATGGCAATGTGCCGAAGAAATAGGGTGAGGTATTGACAGTTTCCTCATAATATTTGTAAATCTGAAGACTACAGAACTGTAAAAAAGACACTTCTCTGTGTTAGGAATCAATAGATTCTATGTCTGCAATAAATCTAAAATTTGAAAATATGTTAATTAATGTACATCTAATGCCCAATTAGAATGTACTAAAATACTAAAGGTGAAATAGCAGTATGTTGGGAATTAATTTTGCCATGGAATTGTGTTCAAAAGCTTCTGTGATCCAAGAAACTGAGTAACTTGTACTCCATGTAATGAACAAGGGAAATTTCCCAGCCACTTATCTTTTTTTTCTTGCTGTTTACAATTGTTTTATTTTGTAGCTGAAATAATCTGTTAACTAGTTTTCCTAAGACATTCCCAGACAATGAGGGATCACTTATGTGACGTGATCGTATCATTTCATTAAAACAGCCAACTAAATAAACTCATGCAGTGAAAAAAATCAGAGTGATGGCAATGGGAGAACATTATCATTGTGCTTCTGTTCCTCCCCCGCCATCATAAAAAGCCCTCCACATGTATACAAGTTTTTCCTCAGTTCATCTAAGTTGTACTGGAGACTCATGTAGATACAAATAGGTGTTAATAAATTTTAAGCAAGTCAATATTAGCTTTATATAATATGGACATTTTAAAATTCAGAATATCCTTCCCTTGCTGTTTCCAAACATCGTTTTCTTCTCAAAAACATAATGAACTGAATTTACTGCTAAAAGTTAGATTTTAGGTTTGATACCATATTCAGGAGCTTTGCTAGAGTGAATCTTATTACGTCTCAAAAGTATTAAAGGTTTGCTTGTGTTTTGAATAATATTTTTTTTGAAACTATAGGTTAAATGCAGCTTTTACATACTTTCTGCATTTGATACTTTGATACTTTGACCATTTGCCTTTCTTGACTTTTTGTTTCATGTACTTCCCACACTGGTATTATGGAATTGCTAAAATACTTCCCCTGTTTTGAGATGATGTCATATTTTGATGAATAACATTTCCCATAGATTTATTCTGTGTTCATTTTTTCCCCTGTAGCCTCTGGTCAACTTCATCTGCTCATTTCCCCTCCAATCATCTAACAGTTCAAACACACACACACACACACACACACACACACACACACACACACACACAAAACCCTCTTATGGGAAAAAGCAGAAGCTCTTTATTTATTTGCAGTATATCTTTGGTTCCTCTTAGCATGTCATGGAGGGTCTTTACACTACTCAGTATATTAATGTTCCATGTAATTTGGCCAAAAGATTCTTAAGATATAAGACACCTCCAAAGATGCGGAGTAAATTGCCCAAGTGAAAAAATGGAGCAGGTTTGCTGGAGCAGGTTTGCTGAATCAGGGATATGAAGCTAGTTCTAATCCTAAACCAAATCCAAGATTTCACACAACCAATGAACTAGCCAGGATTCAAGAAAGGCTCTGATAAAGTGAATTGTCTGTATGGATTATTGAAGGGATAGAATCAGTGGTGAGAATCAGATTGTTTTACTACTGGTTCTGTGGGCGTGGCTTGGTGGATGTGGCATGGCTTGGTGGGTGTGGCTTGGTGGGCGTGGCAGGGGAAGGATACTTCAAAATCCCCATTTCCTCCTGATCAGCTGGGACTCAGGAGGCAGAGAATAAATAGGGGCGGGGCCAGTCAGATGTGGTATTTACCGGTTCTCTGAACTACTCAAAATGTCCACTTCTTTAGAACTGGTCAGAACTTGCTGGATACCACCTTTGGATAGAGTCCAAATGCCCATCTGTAAAACTTCCATGTTTGCTGTTTATCAAGTAGAAAATGAAGTCAGTCAAATAGAAAAAAAAAGTCAGCAATTTTAGAAGACAAAGGGAAAAAAAAGAGCAAAGCAACAGACATTTATATCAATAAACACCTTGGAAAAATGTCTTCTTCTTTTTCCCCCCCTTTCTATTTTGTTGGCCTCCTCCCATTTTCTCCCTTCTCTCTCTTAAGGTAGCAGTGTGGGAGCCTTGCCAATACATTGTGGTCTCATGGGGAAGCTTTCCTCTCACTGAAAGAGCCCTTGCGCCTGCCAGCCCAATTAAAGCAATGTGAAAGGAAAGCAGCATCTGGAATCACGCTGCCTCTCACAGCCAAGTCACAATTGTTTAGTCTGAAAGTCGTTTCAGGGAGAGCGAAACTGGCTGGCTGTGCAGTGGCCCCCACATCTGGATCTGCGGCTAGACAGCCTCCTTGGCTGAAGGCCTGTGTGCATGTGCATTATAAACTTTAGGATATGCTGACAAGTTAAGAAGTCAGAAAGAGAGTCACACTAACAGACTGCAGCTTCTTTCCAAGATACACACGCATGCACTGTGCATGCCCGAGTATTCCCTCAACAAAGTTAAATCCATTTTTTTTTTCAGAGACCGGCCTCCTTTTTCCTACTTCAGTTCTGATCTGAAGTTAGAGATAACTAGCACAAATTAATAAAAAATATTCTCTTTGCTTGGAGTTTAAGGCTTTGTTTGCGTTATTTACAACTTAGTAACGAGATGTGTTGATGGGGTTTTTTTCCCAGGAAACCCCACCGAGGATAATGTTTTAGATTACTTCATCATGGTGTGGCCCCTGGGGAGACCCCCTTCAAATATGGATGTAATGGTTATGCTTCTAAACTTAAATATGATCACAACTAGGGTCAAAATAGCGATGACACTAAATGCATGATCGCATTTCTTTCACACAACAGCTATGAGGGGTGAAGGAGTAGATGGTTAAGGGGGAGTTTCACTCTCCTTCTGTACTGTGATCTGAATAAAAATTCCCCCATTGCTATTATCCCCAGTGGGAGGCAATTCTGACACCGGGGAAAGGCTCCTTCCTCTAGTCAGTAACAGTCTGGGAGGGAGAGGGGACCTTGATGGGAGAGGGTCAAATTTCCCTCCTCACGCAGAGTGGACTAATCGTGTTTGCTGCTCTCTGTGGCTTTTATTTAGAAGGAAAAACTCTGGATCAGTTGAACTTGACTGTGTACGCAGCTGGCCTTTAGTGCATTAATGTGCTCCTGTGAGAGTTTTAATAAAGGCTATACCATAATAATTTCTATTCTCACATTTTTTTTAAATTTGCTGTATTCTGATTTGAATGTGTGTAACATATTGATATAATGTGGAAATTCTGGGGTCCCGTTACATCGCTGGATGCCATAAGAGGGCTAATGCCGTCTAAGAATAACTTTCATAGTGTGCTGTCTGCTTGTACTCTAATTTGCAGAAATGAAATTGAGAAAGTGTCTGTATTTGGCTTCCTAAAACAAAGTATCTGTTATGATTCCAAAACACAGTTTCTATCCATCTGCCTTTCGTTCCTTTGTCACCAATTTGTCATCATATTCCCAGGTTATTTTGCAGAGGGGGAGCGTAAGGTGGGTGGGAAAGAGTAAGTACAGGTAGTCCTCAACTTACAACATTTTGTTTAATGAGCAAAGTTACAACAGCACTGAAATATGTGGCTTACAGACATTTTTCATAATTACAACCTTTGCAGCACCCCTATGATTGTGTGATCAAAATTCAGATGCTTGGAAACTGACTCATATCTATGACGGTTGCAGTGTCCCGAGTCATGTGATCACCTTTTGTGACATTCTGACCAGCAAAGTCAATGGGGAAGCCAGATTCACTTAACAACCTGTTGCTAACTGATCAACTGCATGACTCACTTAACAACTGTGGCAAGGAAAATTGTAAAATGGGGCAAAACTCACTTAACAAATGTCTCAGTGAACAAAAGAAATTTTGGGCTGAATTGTAAATTGAGGACTACCTGTATAAACAAAACATAGTTGATCAGCCAGAAAAGCCAGATAAACCAGGCCCAAGTAATAATTATGTGTGCCCCTAGAACAACTCTGTAAGTAGCATTGATTGACAGTGTGTTTCTGAATCCAATTAAAGGTGCTGTTTTTCACCTTTAAAGCTTTTCATGCCATGGGGCCAAGTTAACGGAGAGAACGTGTCTCCACAATAGTATGTGTTTGTTCCACTAGATCTGCCAGAGAAGGTATGCTTCTGAGCCTGTCTGTTAAGCAATTACCCTTGGCAGGCCCCAAGAGGCAGGTCTTCTCTGCTGTGGCACCAACTTTAATTGTGCATTTATCTATCCAGTTTCTCACCTAAGTGACTTTTATGGAATCTTTTCCTCCTGGAAGTGAGGCTAGCTCCATCTCGTTCTATATTCTGAAAAGAACACAAAGCCAACAAGACTATTTTCTTCACCAATGTGCCTTATGTTCCAGTCTATGGCTTCCACTCTATTTTGTGATGCCCTCATTTAGTGACTGCCTTATTTAGCAACCATTCAGAGATACAAAAAATAACTTTGTGATCAATCCTCACAATTTATTACCTTCTCAGGTCTATAAAACAAATGAAGGTGAAGTATGATCATAAGCACAGCTGCAGTTTCACTTAGAAATTGTTTTGCTTAAGGACCAAGTTGCTGGTCTCATTTGTGATCACGACCTGTAGTCTCCATTATGTTAATATAACTTAGCAAGTATGAAAACATGGAGAACAAAGGCCAAACTATTTCAATATTTATTTCTAAGGGTGCTTAGAATATAATTGAACTAACACAAAAATAAAAAATTCAGATACTGTCACTAATTACCTGGTAGCAGTCAAGCAGTCACTTTTTAGGTTTTTTTCAAACTCTTTCCTTGTGATAATTAGGTTTTAAAGAATCATATCAGCACATCCTTCATAAATCGCACTATGCTGTATATGTAGCAATTTGTTCCTGACTACAAAAGGTGATTTCTCTTAATTTGAAAAACTAATACAAGCAGACAGCATTAAACACATTGTTTTGCAATCTCTTTGTGCAATATGACACTTGTTGGAAATATATATATTAATTTCCCAAGACCAGTATTGTTGAAGGCAAGTGTATTAAATACTTCCTCTGGGTACCATTAATTGATTTTGAATTTTATATGAACATCAAAAGGTTTGTAGAAAAATACTTTTTTTGTAATAGTTTCCCAATGCTGCACTTTCCAACGTTATTGATCTATTGTCTCTTTGCATTTAATAAGTGTGTCCAGTAATTTTCACTAATGCAAACAGCTAACTGAAGAAGGCGTCAGAAAATGATAGAAGCTCCATCCAGACTGGGACCTATTAATTCTATTCATGCTAAGTACTATGAGAACTAAAACTGAGAACTCGCTGTAAATTTTGGATTTTCTAAAGCAATACATAGCTATTGCCATATGCACTTGAAAAAGTACCCCTTTTCTCTTCTCTTTCTCCCATATGCCAGATTTGTGTGGACTAAGAGAAAAAGGGAAGGGCAGATACAGTATGGTGAACATGGCACAGCACTGATTTGAGGAAAACCATAATGTACATAGAGGGACACGGTGGCTCAGCTTGAGCTTGTCGATCAGAAAGGTTGGCAGTTCGATGATTCGAATCACTAGCACTGTGTAACGAAGTGAGCTCCCGTTACTTGTCCCAGCTTCTGCCAACTTAGCAGTTTGAAAGCATGTAAAAATGCAAGGTGAAAAATAGGAACCACCTATGGTGGGAAGGTAACAGTGTTCCATGCATTTTTGGTGTTTAGTTATGCCGGCCACATGACCATAGAGACGTCTTTGGACAGCACTGGCTCCTCAGCTTTGAAATGGAGATGAGCACCGTCCCCTAGAGTCAGGAACGACCAGCACATATGTGTGAGGGGAACCTTTACCTTTATAATGTAGATGCTGCATTTAAAAAATGAGTAACTGTTTCAGTAGCATTGAAACAGTTACTGTATGCTCATCTATTGCAAAGAAAATTTCTTAAGTCTTTGTTGAATAAGCAGGATCTTATTAGATGGTACGGTAAAACATTAAAATACTTTTCTGAAGGACAAGGCTTCATGTCACTACCTTAAATCAGAGATGAGCAAGTAAATTGATGAAATAAGTAGAACTTTTGGTAATAGTAGCCAGCCAAATTGCAATTCTCAACCCTAAGGAGAAAACAAGCTATGTTTTTAAAGTTTCAAAACCGATATTTTTCCAGGACAGATTTGTGTAATAAGGAACTGGTTATGTGGTTTCAGGTGTCTCGTCAAAGTACTGAAGATAGAATTGTAGCAGGATTTGACAAACATAGCATATTGTAGCACACCTCCTTTAAAGCAGGAGGCCATTCTTTAAAAACTAATGCATGCAACGGACATAGCAGTGCATGGAAGTGAAATCCTGGATGCAACAGTCAGGATTAATTAGGATTTAGATACTTAAGAATGACTTATTTGGTACTATATATTAGAAAAGAGAGAGAGGTGAGGAAATAAAGAGAATCTATAACAAATTTGACCGCATTGCAGGGGGCTCCACAAGTGGGAATTTAAAAAGTCAATGTGGCCTGTGTAATTGTGTGATTGAAGCACCACCTCTTTGTGGCATGTAAAAATAGAATGGGGCTTCAATAATATAAGAGCAGCCACCCCTATAGACACCTCTGCCACATTGTCTGGGGAAAGTAGGAAGGTACCCTTTTGAGGAACATTGGCCCATAATTATACTGAGATCTTAGTATGTGGAGGATTGGAATTGCAATAACGGTGGGATTCACTTACCTTCCCTACCGCTTTGCAAATGTGAGTGCACCAGTGGTGGGTTGCAGGAGGTATGCCCCAATACAGGCGTACTAGAGCCTGCCCGGAGCACCGGGTACCATTCCGGTACGTTGTTCCGGAGGGCCCATCCCCGCTTGCCTGAGCTTCTTACCTATCTTTTAAGCCTTTGGCGCTTCCCTGCTTTGCCAAACCTGCCAGCTTGAGCTTTTAGCTAGCTCAAAGCCATATGTCCTGTTCTGCTTGCTTCCGAGTGAAGTATTTTTTTTGTTTTCCAGAGTAGCATTCAAAACCGTGAGCTTTCACTTCTTGCCTGCTCTGCCACATCGTGTCCATGGCGTGATAGCAGTAGTTATTACTTCCTCCTCTTTGAAAAATGAAGGAGAGAACATACCCATCATCAGACAGAAAGGCAGGGAGTGGATATGTGGTGAGACAAAGCTGAGTTCACAATGCCTCTTCACTGGCATTTGCAACAGAATCATGAGGAGAAATAATTGGTGCTAAACAGAAGGGGGGAAAAAAAACATTTAAAAAAACCTTTTTTGTTCCAAAGTTTTACAAAACTTGTTTTTTAACTACAGCTGTGACTTATATAATTATATAAATTTATTATAGATCTATTATATATATAAAATAAATTATATATAACTCTAAAATGACACATTTCAAGGGACCATTACATTTAAATTAAGAGTAATAGTGTCATAGGAATAGAAATATTTTCAGTTCTTGTGACCTAAGAAGCTTTTAGAAACTCAGATTTGAAAAATCCTATGTTACAAAAAGATTTGCAAATGGTCTGGAAATTGGGACTGGGTTTCTTGTGAGGGGATACTCATGCATTTCCTTATGTACATAAGGCTAGGGAAAAATGTGGGTTTGTATGCTGTTTGTTTGCTTTTGTGAGTTGCACATATTAGTCCAACAGGTTTAACAACCTTTATGGGTTGGGTTGATGCAGTTTCACCAAAACATGTTGTTCACAAAGCACTCCTAGATAAATAAACACCAACATTTTCTATTTTGACCTTTACTCTCTTCCTGGGTTACATGTAAATGTTGAGCATCCAAATAAACTGATGGTTCATAAACAGGCTGGAATTTCAGCCCAATCTTGTAGATTCTCCTGTCTAACAAGTCTGTGCTGCAGGCAGATATTAAAGCCCACCTCCCCAAAAGGGGGGTGGGGTTAGAAATGATAGTGGCAAGCAAAGGCCATTGTACGGAAATTGCATTTCTATATTACCCTTTATGTCTCTCTTCAAATGTGAGCTTACGACAATGTTTTTGCTGAAATCTGTTACCCCTTGGGGAAAAATGTTTCAGTTTTTCTATTTTGTTCACAGGATGCTGTGGAATTTTGAACAAAATTCAAACTTCAGTAGAACTTTTTCTAAAAATTGGTGAAGTAATAAGAAGGTGCTTTTCTCCATCCATGCACACTCTTACTGGCTGCCACACTTTCCCATCTGAAAAAACCCGATGTGAAATTTTCTTACAACGTAACTTCTATTGGCTTTAAACTGAAGTGTGGAAAAGGCAAGGATGCAGCAGATGTTTGAAGAGAAGCTTATGCCATGAAAGATACATTCCTTATCTATGTCCTAAGGGCAAGAGGTTTGCTTCATCTCTCAGAATATCACCAGTATTCTCTTTTTCTATTAAATCAAAATCTCACTAATGTTAACTGTAGAATGTACAGAAGATGACCACAAATACTCAACATTTTTTTTCTTCCTTTCAGTTATGCCTGATAATTATCAGAGACTGCCTGATAAATGCTTGCAGTTTTTTAAGCAATATTTTTCAGAACTGGTTTGTCTTTGCTTCCTTTCTAGGCCTGAGGAAAAGTGATTGGCCCAAAGTCAGACTAAAAATGAACTAGAACTCAAGGTCTCAAGTTTCTCGCCTGATGTCTTAAGCACAACACCAAACTGGCTCTGATTGATCAATTACCTTTTGACAAAAATTGGAACATTTATCTAAAAAGGTAAATTCCCCTCGCACATATATGCAAATCATTCCCCACTCTAGGGGGCAGTGCTCATCTCTGTTTCAAAGCTGAAGAGCCAGCGCTGTCTCCGTAGTCATGTGGCCGGCATGACTAAATGGCAAAGGTGCACAGAACACTGTTACCTTCCCACCAAAGGTGATTCCTATTTTTCTACTTGCATTTTTACATGCTTTCGAACTGCTAGGTTGGCAGAAGTTGGGACAAGTAACGGGAGCTCACTAGGGCACTAGGGATTCGAAGCGCCAAATTGCCAACCATTCTGATCGACAAGCTGAGCATCTTAGCTATTGAGCCACCATGTTCTTTAACATCTATCTACTTAATCCAATAATAGCCTATTCTTACAAATTCACAAACAGTTGCCTATAGTTGTTGGCATGTTTTATACTGATTTTATGCCACAGGCATCATATTTACTTAACTTATATTTGTAGCTTGCTTTTCTGCCTATATAACTCTTTATCATTCATTCTTGTGTGTCCAATCACACTTGGCCAATAAAGAATTCTATTTCTATTTCTATTCCTATTCCTATTCCTATTCCTATTCCTATTCCTATTCCTATTCCTATTCTTATTCTATTCTATTCTGTGTTTAGCCCATCAAACATCAAAGATTGAGTGGGATAAGATGCATATATACTGCATGCTTTTGCCATGGTGAATGGATGGAGAGAAGTTTATTCAAACTTCTAAATTTAGCTTAGCTATCTAAAGCTAGTTGAAATAGTATATTGAACAAGGATGTGCACAGCTTCCCCCAACACGGGAATTCTTTAAGAAGATGTTGGATAGCCATTTGTCTGAAATGGTATAGGGTTTGCTGTCTAGGTGGGGGGGTTGGACTAGAAAACCTCCAAGGTCCCTTCCAACTCTACTATTGTATTTTTTTGTATTTAGCTCTAGAAAACACACTTGCTTGTAATGCAAGATACATTATTTTTAAGTCCTGAGCTATTTGTGGCCATATTGTATGATAATGAGAATTTAAAATTACATCTCCTATGATATTAGTAACTTTGAAATAACTTTGAAAATGATGGTCTAAGTTTGTGAATGAGGAAACATCTAAACTGGGAGGCCAATTTTGTGGATGAGTATATAAAAACAGGGAAGCTAGGAAACCAATCAGAGATGAAGGTTTATCAGAAATAAACCCTGGATGCTAATCTGTAAACTATCTTTGCAAACCTATTAGACCTTGCAGTTACAAACCATGAACTCTGTCCATTCTTCTCTCCATTTCTAACAATCCAAGAGGTTAAAAGTGTACCAGTCTACAGTCTGTAAGATAACAGGATTAAGTAGAGCTTCAAATATGTGTCCATAGAAAGTCCATATGGACTTTGCCAACTGCTCATCCAGTTATGAATTAAAAATCAGGTCGCTTAAAAAGCATTTGATAAATGGCAGGCAAAGGCTCTCTGTGTTTTGTTTTGCTCTGTTTTGAAGGGGGAGAGGTTCTCTGTGCTGTGAGTTCAACCAAACAGAATTTTAAATTATTTTTTACTAAAACCAGTCCACTTGTAAATAGGCCAAAGCTTTTATTTGATGCAGAAAGTGTAATATAAACCCAGAGTTGTCTGAGCTAATTGGCGGGATGAAAAACTTTGCCGCAATGATGCAAGTTGTGGGATTACAGAACAGCCAAGGAGCAGATATGTTGTATGTAAAATTACCTAGAGTTAAACTCTGTAGTCACCCTGCATGTACACCCAGATTCTGGGTTTATTTTATATTTTTTTCTCATAAAGATTTGTGCCCCTGTTGCTTTCCTATCAAAGCCTGTGGCGGCTCCTAGGATAAACATGTGGTCAAAAGACAGAAAACTCGAGGCAAAATTGGTATTCATTTCGTCCATAGCAGCATAAACTGAGAGGCTTTTAAGAAGGGTGAATGGTTTTCAGTAAATCTCTCATATCAGCAGAAACCTTTGAAAAAGTTTGTTTAAAGGCTGTGGAGATAAACAGCCCAGCCAAGTGTTTGTTTAAGATGTATGTACTCTGTGTCAACCAGTAGGCTGGTATTTGTAGGGGGAAGGAAAGCTGGAATCCGTCTGCTACTTTAGACTGCCATGAATGGAGCCTTTAAAAGAGCTGGAGGGTCCCTGGCTTTTTCACCAGGGGGAATGACAGATGCAACTCCTGGTGAATTTAATTCAACAGGATAACTATTGGGTTTCATTTCTGAGCATTGTGGACAATGTTCCCTTGCTGATCTTACAGACCAAGATAAGCACCTGAATTCTTAGTAATATTCTCAGAAAACTAACAGCATTTCAAAAAAGTTGAGCATATTTTTTTTTTGGGGGGGGGTTGCATAGGGAGGCAGTGAAAGCATTTTGATCATCATCAATCACGAATAACTAAGATTGAATCCAGACTTTAGAATTCTCCAGATCAATGTAATATTACCTGCATGTCAAAATAATAGCTGCGATCCTTTCTGTCTGATAGTTCTGATTTGTCCAGGACTGTAGTTTCAGTTATTTTAATCACAGATGCTGTCAGTTATTTTATTTTTTTTAAAAACCCTGGGAATAGATAATTTTATTCCCATGAGCATCTGAATTAAACCATGGTTATCTGCATGTTATTTTTGACCTAAGAGGACATCCATCTTATTTCTGAGATCTAAATTGCTAATGGTCTGAAGCTTGTTTTTATACCTGAGAATAAATGTTACAAAATATTTTAAAAATATTTATGAATTATAATGTATACATTCATTGATAAAAATATCATGAGGAATCTTGCTCATTAAATACCTTGTTTCATTTATTTTGGAGGTTATGAGCACCATCAGTTAAAAAAATGTGTAGAAAATCCTCACCATATTTTTCTGGAAACAACAGCAATGGACGTGATAAGAAAAGGCAGGGTTACAAATGGACAGGGACTCTTACCAAATTCTAGGAAAAGAATGGAAATTTTGTCTGGGAAGAAACATTTTAACACTTGTAATAACTTTACTATGTTTTGCAAAAAATCTTATTGTTCAAATTAGAGCAGGGTTTTTACAATAATAATTAAAACCCAAAAGCCAACTAAAAAGTCTTTTGCAAATGTCCACTGTGAACATGTTTCACTATGCATCTTCAAATCATTGGCAGATCTTTTGTAGAATGACCAATAGCAATGCTACAGAAAGACGTCTATGTGTTTATTTGCTTATAGATATTATTAGTATGGTTGTCTTTCAATAGTTTATCAAAATATCCATGCATTAATTTTTTTTAAAAAATCCCTAAAAATCAGGTACTATCTTCCAATTAACTACCCAAAAACTCTGGAGAAGCGTCTGAAAGAGTCTTTTTAGCTGCATAAAGGAATAAAAGGGTTGGTGGGCAGCCTACCATCAGACAGCAAGTTATTTCCCAATGGGAAGACTGCCACTGAATGCCATTTACTGGGTTTCCACCCCTCAGATCTCTCAGAGATAGGTAACTATGGTATCTTCTGCAGGTCAGGTTGCATAGGACATGCAAGTACCAATTGGAGAAGATGGTCTTCAAAGTAGTAATTTCTGATGTTTGAATTTGAATTTGAATTTGAATTTATTGCACTTATATGCTGCCCTTTTCCCCGGAGGGGACTCAGGGCGGCTCACAATCCAAGTCAGGGAAGGGGATACAGATAAGGGATAAAAAGACAAACAAAACAATACACAATTTAAAAGCACACAACAACCATACCATTCGAGGGGGGGGGGCAAAAGCTCTTTAGCCCCAGGTCTGTCAGAACAGCCAGGTTTTAAGGGCTTTGTGGAAGGCCTGGAGGGTGGTGAGGATACGAATCTCCATGGGGAGCTCGTTCCAGAGGGTCAGAGCAGCCACAGAGAAGGCTCTCCTCCGGGTAGTCGCCAGCTGGCATTGGCCGGCGGATGGAATTTGGAGGAGGCCTAATCTGTGGGATCTAATCGGTCTATTGGAGGTAATTGGCAGCAGGCGGTCTCTCAAGTACCCAGTTCCAATACCATGAAGGGCTTTATAAGTGACGACTAGTGCCTTGAAGCGTATCCGAAGACCAATAGGCAGCCAGTGCAGCTCGCGGAGGATAGGTGTTACGTGGGTGAACCGAGGTGCACCCACGATTGCTCGCGCGGCTGCATTCCTCTTTGATTCAGGAGTTTTGTCAGCATGCTTACTTTCTCTTCACTCTCTTGGTTATTTTGTGATCAAGTGGAGGCTTTTACTTCAACTAAACTACAGTTACTTGCTGGCTGCCCTTCAATTATTATTTCTTAGCTTAATAAGTAAACATATAAATACACTTTTTCCTCAACACAGAGCTCCTTTGTATTTACTTCACACAAGCCACAATTAAACAATAATCTAACTGACCACAATTTCTCATTTTATCTGACCTGGAAATTCTAGTTGCCAGCCCTGAAACAAAGGGAATCCTAAATCCACTTCAACCCACAATTTGATGTCAACGTGTTGCAAAGATGGAAATGACTGTTATCAAGTTCATAGCAAATAGTTAGGTTCACACATAGTTAACCCATGATGAAGTTTGGTCTTGCCCAGCCTAAGTGTAAGCCTAATTACTACTTACAATAAATAAACTATGTTTGATACATAACCCATCCAACTACAAATTATACTTCATAGAAACTTCTGAGACTAAATTTGGGGACCAAGTAAGCATGCACAAATTAGTTGATATTTTATTTAAATTGGAAATATGAGAAGGACATGATTCAGTTTGAGTTTGGGATCTGAAGCTCAAGAGCAAACTAGAGCAAAAGGCAAATTATAGCAGCTTCTAGGTTTGATTCATAAACAAGTATATTGGTAATTCACAGACTATAATGAATGTCCTCAGTGGCAGAATAAAATCAAAACGGATTCCTTGAAAGAGTATTTATTTGCCATGTTTTAAAGCCTTACTACAATACAGTTTTGAATTATGAATTTTACACCTTTTTAGAGGCAGAGATCAATGGGGTCTATTAGCTGGGGGTTTCAAAAAACCAAAGATGGGATGTTGCAATCCTGCAATAAAGGCTCTGTCCTTTTTAAACATTTGTTATACATAAAAGCCTGTAGAGATTTTCAATCATCCAGGTCATGGTTGTCCCAAAGCTGCTTTTTCAGGAGGCAACTGGACTTTCTTGTTTTTTTCTTTTGAAGACGTTTCACTTCTCATCCAAGAGGTTTCTTCAGCTCTAACAGGATAGTGGGGAATAGAAGGATTTATATTCCTTGCAGACAGCTGGTCATTTGCATTCTTTCAAAGAGTCATTGAAGCACTTGGAGGTTTATCTGTGTTCTCAGGGTCACCTGAGTAGTGCTCCTGGTTCCTATGCTTCAACAACCCTCTAAAAGGATGCAAATGAGCAGCTGTCTGCAAGGAGTATAAATCCTTCCATTCTCCACTATCCTTTCAGAGCTGAAAAAGCTCCCTGAATGAGAAGCGAAATGTCTTCAAAAGAAAAAAAAACACAAGAAAGTCCAGTTGGCTCCTGAAAAAGAAAATTGTTATACATGTAATACATGTAAAAAAGGCCTGGGGCTTTGATCACTCATTCATAACCATCCTCTAGACAAGAGTACCTCAATTCCAGCATCTTTAAGATGGGTGGACCACCTGCCAGTCAATATTTTGACAACTCTTCCCACAGACACCTTTGGCAAAGATAGCAAGGATGAAGAGACGACAACATGGTAATCTCCAAATTATCCAGGAAGCAAAGTCCAAGCTGTGGTGAACCAATGCAACGAGAAAGTATACGACTCAAGATTTAAAACTTTCAAAAACTGTTTAAATATTAACCTCTTAACCTCAGGTTTGGCCTGAGGAATAACTATTAGATTATTCTTGTGTGGTGGGGTAGCTTTGCTACCTCTGATGACTAGGTTTCTAAGTTGGCATAGCTGTTTGCAAACTGGGAAGGAACCCACTTCATCACTACAAGGACTTTGTTTTGTCAGGATTATGTTTTCATTGTTCAGGATTACACCTCATTTCAGGATTATGCTCCCTGCCACATATAGATATATACCTTGGAGATAGGCAGGTCATAGAGATAAAAGACTGCAACAAAGAATGTGGCATTCATAGCTTTGCTACTCCTTTGCTTGGGCCAACACCTATGCATTTTAGCCTGGCACCCATTCACTTATGTCAGAGAAACAGGATTCTATTTCTGGCTCAATTAAAGTGTCAAACATCACTCCTAGGACTGGCAGAAACGTATACTAGACTAAATATTGCTTCCCCATTTGTCCATAATAGTGAGGCCAGCAAATGGTGCTAATGATGCAAGTAGTATTGTTTTTATTCCAAAAATGAAATGAGCAAAAACCCCATTCCTTTCAGGGATATAAATAATCTTGGTGTGTTGCACAGCCACAGCTATTTTGACTGGTTTTAGTAACATGGCCTGATCGGGACGACAGTTGTAGCATTCTTGCACAAATCCTCATGAGTAATAATAATACTTTGAAAAGTCAAAAAAATATGGACACACAAAATCCCTTATTGGCAGAAGCAGAGTAAACCTTGTAATCCATTTAATACTGGTAGAATCAGCAATACACAGCTGGTAGAACCTGTCTTTTCCCTCCCTGGCTTAAATCCATCTTCGGTGTAGCACAATACTAGTGCTCTTTCAGAAGATGGTTAAACCTGGGTTTATGCCGTTAGTCCTTGATTTACAACCATTTGTTTAGTGACCATTTGAAGTTACAATGGCACTGAAAAAGGTGACCATGACCATTTTTCATCTTTATCACCATTGCAGCATCCCCACAGTCACATGATCAAATTCAGATGCTTGGCAACTGGCATGTATTTATGATGGTTTCAGTATCCCAGGATCATGTGATAATCTTTTGTGACTTTCTGACAAGCAAAATCAATGAGGAAGCCAGATTCACTTAACAAGAGTATTACTAATTTAACAACTGTAGTGATTCACGTCAACTGTGCAAGAAAAGTCATAAAATGGAGCCAAACTCACTTAACAACTGTCTCACTTGGTAACAGAAATTTGGGGCTAAATTGTGGATTAAGGACTACCTGTAATGAGCCCGTGTGAAGAGTAACAAGGAGTTCTGAAAGCCGGTCAGACACTATGCAGGCAGAAGATATTCCATTTCTGTCAAGCTTAAGCCACAGCAGTTCTGGAGGAAAATGGCCAGCTACCAAAGAGGAGGGATATATCTGTGACAGCCTAAAGTGGCCAACAGGAGTTGAACAGATCCCAGCTTCTGATCTGACTAGGTCAGCAACCAAATGGTCATCTGAGCATGCTAGATGATATCAATCCCCAAAATTCTACCTAGATAAGAAAGAACAATTTGAAGAAGTACAATTTTAATTTGCCTCAGAAAGGAGCTGAGGAAGAGAGGAACACAACATTAGGCATTGCCTAACAAAGGTACAATTCGGAAATGTTAGGATTTAGGTGAATGGCTATATTGGCATAAGCATCTGGTACAAACTGTGATAATGTGAAAACAATGAAACCGGCACTGATACTGCACAATTCAAATTCCAGCCATTCATACTAGCATCATTACATGGCACACATATGCATCGTCATGTGGTTTGCATCATTCTGTCATGACTCATGTTTCATCATTTGCCTTTGCCTTCCCTCTCAGGATGCTTATTGGGGTGAGGCCATACTCTGTGTTACGTATTAAGGTAACTCTGTTGAGTTTGAAACTTTTCCTTCTGCTGCTTCTGCATAAGGCTTTGGGTGGCAACCTCAGAATCTTGTTTTGACACCATCAGCCAATCATGCAACCAATGGGAACATTTGAAGGGCTAACTGTAGAGGCCTACATTATTGACATAGCATCTGGCATCTTGAGCAGCTGCTGAGGCCCAATCCTTACAAAGCCCAGTCTGACACATGCTTGGCCTCCTTTAAATGTTTTCACAGCCTAGTACTTCAGGCAGAAGTGGACAACTGGATTTAGTTATCCTTTGCATTTCTAGCAAGGCTCCTGATCAAGAGTTGCAAGGAATTGTGCAGTTTCAATTGCTGCTGTCAGGTAAGCTCTCCATGATCTGCCACAGAGGGAAGACCCTTTATTCATCTCACCCTCAGATTAGGCCACCTGAACTAGTGTGTGTGTGGGGGTGTCACTACTCTGATGTGGCAGTCTCGGGCATTTTTTTCTTGTGTTGCTTTAATGCAGGAATAACTCACATAAGCTTAAATTGGTAATACTTTGCAATTTTGCCTTTCTCTGTCTCTTTCCTCTCAGTCAAGTGAAAATATTATTTGCAGTAGTAAGAATTGTAGTTCAATAACTGTCGTACGCTATTGGATAGTGTCTGTGGCTTTGTGGATGATTCATTCTCATGCATGAAGACAAAATTATGTGTCCCAGGATAATGTTTCAGGGTCCAATCTTGGTTGGTCACTGGGACCACAGGTTTTGTCTTCCGAGCTTTTGGACTCAAGTTGGAGCTCATGATCCGGAAACTACACTGTGGCCTTTGGGCTGTTCTGTGTATGGTATTTATATAGTGCCTGTTCTGTGTGGTTTTTTAGATGTAGATTGTGTTGGTATTGATGACTGGCTATTAAGTCATTTGTTGTTGTTTCCTTGTCCTGCAAAGCCCCTACCTCCTAAGTACTTGACAAGCTGGGGGTAAATAAATACTCCTGTTGATTGATGGCCTTTTTCCCAGGTTTCAATCACTTCCCTAGCTGTTTTTGTGCCTGCTCATCCAATAATCTTAGTAGCTGCAAAATGTCCTTGTTTATTGCAATGTGAGGTTACCAATGAGTTTGGATCTCCTTGTCTGATTGCTCACTTATGTTTTTGCAATCTGTTGGTTAGCTTCCTCCCTGTCTGTCCAACATAGCCACAGGGGGAATCCATGCAGTAGATTACGTTGGAATCTACTACATCCTGAATCTACTGTATCTCTCACCTCTAAGGTCCCTCATCAATCATTAATCTATTGCTTAATTTGTTGAGTCCATATATTCCAGATGTTTGCCCAAAACATGGGATGAAGTAAAGACTTTGCATTCATTTTGAAAAGTTACTGCAAGTGGAAGGGAACGTTAACAATTGATGATTGGCCTTTCTCATTAGTATAGCAAAGCAGATGACAAAGGCAGTGTGTTACAGGCGTGACTGAAGCAAACCCCTGTGTTTTGGAAACATGGGAGAAATGAAGGGCTTTTGTTATTATTTTTTTCTTATCCAACTTTGCTATCAAAATTATGACCCAATCTCATATTAATATTTACTTTTCTCTGAACAACTCATGCTCTGGACATGGTGTGAAGAAGTCATCTGCTCTTTGAGATGGGTTAGTCTTTGATACTCTAATCTTTGAAAGAGACTGTAAAGGTATTCTGTCATTAGACAGATTTCATCATAAAATAAAATATGGTAAATTCAGTATATAGTTCAAGAAGACACTTTATGGGCACCTAGTCTGAAATCCTATACTGAATGGCCTACCAAATATCCAATTAGTACTTAGTAGATAGAATCTATTCCCTGAGTTTTTGTCTTCCTAATAACTACATGACAGGTGGAAACTTAAGATATCAAGCATTCTCTTAAGATCCAAACTCGCCCAAATTCATATTTGAAACTTCCTAATGCATAGATGAGAAGGCATGAAAGAAAGTAACTCTGTTACTCAATACTATTATATCTGTTGGTGCTGATTGTCTTTCCTTCATAGATTTGAAGGGCTTGTTCCAAGTAGCTTTTAGAGATCCTGAAAGCAATCTCCAAGTGATGCTCAGCCTAAAGCTATTCTAGGAAGAACTTACTCTATTTTCACACATGAGGTTTAAGTAGGCATTAGCAACATGGTTATTTTGCCAGGTTGCAGCCTGGAGACTGAGTTTCAGATCCCTGATAAAGTGGCTGACAAAGCAGTTGCAGCTTCTTTTGTTTATACTGTCTGGGCCCTTTGATTAGCCCCATCCCCTGAGTGTATATATGAATGTATGTACGGCATATCTGGAGTCCTGTTTCAGACAGCAGGAGTGGGTGGAAGGCAAATGAGCAAAGCAAGGAAGGAAATAGGAGAGAAACTGCAGCTGTTTCACACTCAGAGAGACACCAATTTTACTGGGAATTCCAAAAATATAATGTGAATCTTTGGGTGGCCACCCAACAACCTTACTGTTTGCATTTGCTATATCTGTAATACATATGTAGCAGGGACATTGGACTCAACTGTATTAAAGTTTTTAAAACAATTATTTACCCCTATCTCATTTTTCTACATATGCACGCTAATATAAACAAGATGCTGAAACTTGGAATATCTTCTCTAGAATTTTTTTCCTCATTAAAGTTGTTTTAATTCTTTTGTATAGTTGAGGAAAAATTAGACAAATAATGTCTGATGTATTACGGTAATACTCCATATTCAACTCATATTCCAAAAAGAGGGTTCTAAAAACATTTTAGAATATAATAGAATAGAATTCTTTATTGGCCAAGGGTGATTGGACACACAAGGGAATTAGAGTCAATTTATTAGCATTGGGATAGTTAGGATTATCAAATTGGAACTATTTCTTTGTAACATTTGCATATTGAAGTATGTCACCACATCGAGGAACTTTATATGCATTGGCAATTTACACTGAGGTAACTATAGCTATGGCTTTGATCATGGCTTCCATTTTTCAATCTTTTGTAGTTTCAGTAAAGGCTGCAGCTGTGCCCTGCATAAGCAGCTGGTTCATAGCAAGACCCAACTGATTTGAGGAAATAAGTTCTGCTTGTTTGTTAGACAAGCAGCCCCTAATAAAAATTGGCAGTACATAGCAAATAATAAATTCCACCTGCAAAAGTTAGTTTAGAATTTGAGCTCTGTTCATTCTTTAAGTGTACAGGCAATAAAATGTGACATCAGTTGGAATGATGCACAATTTTATTCCTCTACTAGTTATATTTGGGGCTTTGCCTCAAACTGTTCTCTTACAAGATATTGTGCATTTGCGGGCATGTGTAGTGTAATGGCTAAGGTATTAGACTCGGATTGGGAGAGGGAGATGTCTATGGAATTCAAGAGGCAACTTTGTACCAGATGGCTAAAAGTTACTTTTTGTTATGGGAGAAAAGATGAGAATAAGAGGATCTGGCCATAATGATTAATTATAACCATTATAACCAGAGATGGTATTCAGCAGGTTCTGACCAGTTCTGGAGAACCGGTAGCGGAAATTTTGAGTAATTCGGAGAACCGGTAAATACCACCTCTGACTGGCCCTGCCTCCATCTATTCTCTGTTTCCTGAGTCCCAGCTGATCAGGAGGAAATGGGGATTTTGCAGTAACCTTCCCCTGGAGTGGGGAGGAAATGGAGATTTTACAATATCCTTTCCCTGCCATGCCCACCAAGCCACGCCCACCAAACCACACCCACAGAACTCGTGGTTAAATTTTTTGAATCCCACCACTGATTATAACCATTCAGTTGGACTTTTTGCATGCACTTCATAGAGCGTCACCTTTGAAAATCACCTGGAAACCACAGTTGGATCAAACTGCAATTCAGATAGTCCCTGACTTATGACCACAATGTGGTGTTAAATGAGTTGTGATCAATCTTTTTTTGATATCATATATATAAGTGAAACACCATGGTCACTAAGCAAATTGCATGTAATTTGTAAAGTCGATCTGGCTTCCCCCATTCATTTTGCTTGTCAGAATCCCTCTAGGAAGGTTGCAAATGGTGACCCAGGATGTTGTAACCATCATAAATAGATCCTTGGATGCCAATGGTGCAAATGTTGATCATGTGACCAATTGAAAGTCATTTTTTCAGCCCTATTGCAGTCATTAAACAAATGGGCATAGGTTGAAGACTACCTGTAACATGCCTGTTGACTACTCATGTTACCAAAATTGTGTTAAACCTATCTGGGCTGTTGGCAGGTTTCCAGTGGGTAAGTCAACATGCTTATTTTAATGTGCAAATTCTTCAATGGCTTGGTACCCACCAGAGTACTTATTCCCATTCAGATTGGTCCATCCATGGCAGTCCTCCCAAAAGAAGCTTCTGGTGTTCTCCAATTTCATGAACAGATGCACTGATGCCAGAAAAAGTGAAGTTAAAGGAGAGAACTAGTCAGCAGAGGAAATGTTAAGCAAACTCTCCCACCTGTCAATTCTCCTCTGCAACTTTTCTGACTGGCTTCTATTTTGTGTACAGGTGTCTCATAACATGTATTTCTACCTTAGCTAGTGTCTCTATACTTTCTCAACCATTTGCCCCTCTGGAATGTACAGTGGACAAAACAGATGATATTCTTTTTGGAAGGTCAGAATTCAGCAAGCATTCCAAGTGGAATTTTATCATAAGGTGATCTCAGCCACTCGTAAGCAGCCTGTCGGTTGCATTGATTTGGCTACATAAGAAATCCTCTCTAAGAAAACCCAGAAGCTGATCCTTTCCCCTTTCACAACACTCCCATTCTGTCTTTCTTTTCAGATGGTACTCTTTCTGTTGAATATACAGCCTGTAATTTCCCTGTCAGATCCTAGCCAGCAGGTCAGTGTTGTGACTGACTGTGTATGTGGATAGCTCCCTTAAGAGTAATTACATTAAATTCCCTTTTGAAGGACAGCTTTCTCTGGATATGATATAAGAAACTTGCTTTTTCCTTTCACTTAGATACATAAATTTGGCATCTGTCACTAGAAATTCAGCAGCCATAGGCTTATATCCATTTCAAGTTCAAGGTAAGTCTTAGAGAAGGAGGTTATAAAAATATTGTAGACTGCCCGCTAATTGTGTAACACCGACAGACTAATTGGAATGGGGAAAATGGAACCTGAAGCAGGGAAAAGGGATGCTGGCAACTTAAGGGATTTTCCAAGTTCAAGCATATGAAGACTGAAAATGTTGGCCTTGGAGATGGTAAAAAGAAAGGGCTTTATTCAGAATCCCTGCAAGCAAGAGTTTGTAAGATGAAATCATTCTCAGTTCCTAATCTAAAGTAGATGTTACTTTAATTGTTGAAATTAATTTCCTTCAGGTAAACTCATATTGTTGAATTAAGGTCTCTGCTTTTAATTAAAAAAAAGTTTTTTAATGAAATAATCGTAGAAATATATCAATGTTTACCAGCATTTCTGAACTAGCATTTATAGTATCAACCAGTCATTATTGTCAAAATATTAAGTCTGACTGCATAATGTTTAAACAACATAGCGGTGGCTAAATGCTGCTATAGATTGCTAGTATGGAAGATCCCTATATATTCAAAATTATGGGCTGTCTAAAGTAAAGGTGTCCCCCTCCCTGTCCCTGTTCATATATGGGAGGTGACTCAATCTCATTTCAGCAGTCCACCATACTTGAGAACTGCAAAAGTGTTTTAAAGATACAGGATAAGGTGTTTCATTCTTTTACATTTGCTCTATAACAGAGAAAAATGATTATGGATGGGGTGGGGGATATCTCAAATGAAATAACTGAAACATTCAGGTGAAAAAGCTTGTACCACTGCCCTCTGCATGTAGAAGGCAGAGGGGATGCCCTGAAAGACAGGAGTGAAGAGTGACTACCAAGGCTATGATCAGATAAGACCCCAGGCTGGGAAAATAACATCTCACCTCAAATTCCTCCCTAGGGAACTGAAGATAAAGGGAGGGAGGTGGAAGCCCATTCAGACTTGCAAGATTCTTCTACTATAGCTGACCTATACAGCACTAGTTTCTTACATGGGTCTAGTTTGGCTGGCACCACATCAGCTGCCTAGATTGGTTGCCTTGCTCTCATTAATGGTAAGTCTGACTCTGAACCTGCTAAAATGTAAATTGCAGGATGGGGTTATCAAGGAACAGAAAGTGAAGTATTAGCACCGAATATGCTAACATTAGGAGCTACAGGAAAATTAGAGATTCTATTATGATGTTGTATGGCTAGATGAAGAAACAGACTATTCAGTCTCTCAAGTCTTCCCTCTCTCACCCTTTACATTTTTTCTTTGTTCTTTCAACTTTTGTGACATCCTTCAGACCTCCGCCGTTACTCTTCTACATCTAGAATGTTCCCAAGGTACAAGCTGTCACGAGTCCAGGAATCACCCATCAACAACAAACAGTTAAAAGAAAGAAAATACCCTCGAAATATCAATGCACTTTAGTAACAATAAACCCTGCTTTTAATTTATGCTAATATGTAGGGTTGTGGTGACAGTAAGAACAAAATTATAGAGTGGCTTTCTAGCTGGTAATTATCCCCCCATTTTCGTTGCTCGGGAAGATGGACACACAATTATGCTCTCTTGCTGTATATTAATACAGATTCTTGACATCTTCAGCAGACCTGGAGCTGTCATCGGGCTTTTTGTCTAGTTTAATTGAAAATTAATGGTTACTGTGTTACCACGGAAACCGTGGCAATGGACGCCAATAGCGCTCACATATCAAACAGGCACTGGTGGCATTGTCTGTCCCTGTTGACCTTGAAAGTTAAAAGAAAACTTGGGGGGGGAAGCACTCTCAAACAGGTTTGAATATTATGTATGAAAAAGAAAAGAAAAGAAGAAGAAAAGATGGAAAGAACACTGCAAGATAGAGGAAAAAAAGAATTTAGAGCCTTTTGTATCTTGGAGAAGAAAAAGCTGGAAAGCCACAAGAGCCCTAAACTGAGAATTCTGTTTGAGTGCTGAAGCTTTTGACACGGAGGGCAGTTTTTGGTACAATCATTACTGATGTTGTGATGGGACTTGCAAGTGTCTTATGACATCACAGCGCAGAGCTTGTCTGAAAATCACCAGTGTATTATTACACCATTATGTAGATGCTGGTGGAAAGAAAGACTTGCATCTTCTGTCCTTCTGAAGACATTACAAAAGAACTCTGATCAGACAGTAAATGGAGGGGAGATGAAGGAAAAATAAGTAGAAAAGATTTGGGGAGAAATTAAGAGTGTATAGTAATATGATAAAGAGATTAGAGAATTGGCAGAAAAATACTGGGGGAGTAAAATCCAGCTTTGACTGTGAGTGCTGACTGGACAATAATTAGAGTTTTGTGGTTTAGAGATCAGTGAATGTTTTGGGAATTTGTTCTGTTGTTGTTGTTCTTGCTATTATTTCAGTGTTTTGCTGTTTTAGCAGTTCTTGGCTTAGCTGGGAACTTATCCAGTGCCAAAATGTAATACAGTCTAGTGATTCTCTTGCCATTGCCACCAATTCTGTTGGAAGCAAGAAGAATTGGCTTCTGAGAAATAAACAGATTTAGGAAAAAGATGAAGAAATGATGTATGTGTGAGAAACAGGAAAAAGGAATAGATGTTAAAGTCTGTGGTATGCACTTTAAATATCTACTTTTGTTTAAAATCATCACGTAATCTATTTTGTTAACTCTGGTTCTATTCTTTCATGGGATAATAGACTCTTATTTCTCTTCCAAACCTGGTTTGGATGATGCATTCTTTTTGTACTGCAGGCAAGAAACTATTTTTTTTTAAAAAGAGTAAGTTCACAACTAAATATTGCATTGCTGACTAACTCCAATTTATATTAGATGAGAAGAATGTGTGCGAGAGGATGGATGGGTAGTGTGCACACAGTGCCAGAGGTAGGGAGAGACTGAAAAACAACATAGAAGCAATGGCCAGCTTTGTTGACATCCTATCCTCCCTCAGGTTCATTCTTGTCTTCTGCATTGCACAAAATTAGCTCTCATAGTCAAACATGGATGCATTTATTATAATTATAGATTTTGGATACTATGGTCCTATGGAGGAGTGTCTCTTTAGAACATAATATCATATCTATTACTTCAAGTGGTCCAACAGAAGAACCCCATCCACCCTAATCCCCCACTTTTTAGAGTGTAATGTGAAACATTTCACTTTAAAATGTGGTCAGCCAATCCTGCTGTATTTGACAGCCCATCTGCTCATTCTGCTGAGTGGAGCCTTGGATTGCTGTCCAACTGTTCTGTACAAACAGCATCATAGTAACTAAATACACATTCATGGATGTGGGTTCTCTTCCTGCTGCCGACCCCATTACATCTAGCACTGTTATTGCCAGCTGAAACTCTAAAAGTCTTGGTTTCCCTTGTTTCTATTTTTGTGCTCTTTTCCTTTGTGCCGTGGATTAGTTTGTGAGCTTACTTTGCATTTGAGCCGGCTGTTGTAGCTTGTCTTCTTTTTTTCTCAAGTCTTTTGTTGCCTCTTTTTGCAAAAGTTGTTCCATACACTAATACATGCATGTTTTATATAGCATTATTGTCACTGTCTTGGTATAGTTCTTTAACAAGAAGTGAGCTTATCTCTGCTAGGTTCTGTTTATCTCCTAGTCACTGTGGTTGGAAGCAATGGTAGGTTTCATATTTTGTTATCACTGGTTCACCCCACGGGCATGTGCTTTACGGGTGCATCTGCCCCATCCACGCATGTGCCCAGCCTTCTGTGCATGCGTCCAGCCTCAAAAGTGTGCCTAAATAGTACGGCATAGAGCTGAGGCTCTATGTAGCTCTATGTAGCAAATTCCGCTACCGGTTCAGATGAACCAATCTGAACCGGCTGAATACCACTTCTGATTGGGAGTGTACCCCTATGTATGTCCCTGATATTTTTCCTGACAAAAGTGGAATCAGTTTGCAAATTGTTTGTCAGGCTTGCAGCCATATTCCTTTCTGGATCTTTGGCCTGCCACACTTTCTATTATTTTACTATGCTGTTTCTAATGGGGGGAAATGGGAGGGGGGATGGTACGGAGTAAAATGCTATGTAGCCAAAATAAAATTCTTTTTTAAAATCCAAGGTCATCCTTTGTCTCTACACCTCTGCACCTGACCGAAAGTGGATAGGTGGAACTGCCAGCATGGCAGTGGAAGATTGGACCATGTGATGGACTTGTGGATATGGGGGCAAGATTGTGAACTTTCATCTGGGTGGGGAAAACCCAGGAAGCTCAGATTCGTGTTTTCCCAGATGTGACAACATAACTCTCTTAATAAATTGGAACTTTGAGGAATACTTTGCCTTGGACTCTGATTTAATTTTGGATGTTATTTGGAACTCTGACGTTGTTGCTGTTTGGGATACCAAAGATGCAGATCTTTCTGACAGAATTAGAGTAGATGGGCCTGGATTTAAAAACATCTTGTTTAAAAGGTTGCCCAAACCAAACTTGAAAAATGATGTCATCAGTGTGTTCTTGCTATTGCAGCATCTGGATGAATGCATTTCTTGTAAGAGACAGGGGGAACCTTGTCAGGAAATGTATTGTGAATAGTGAGTAATGTTGTAATGCCAGTAATATTACTGCCCATAGGGCAGCCTTTTCCAACACAGAGCTCTGCAAATGTATTGATGCTATCCATCCTAGCATTTCAACCCAGCTTGACTAAAGAAATTACAGCCTCAACAGATCTGAAGGTATCATTTTGGGGAAGGTTATATTAGAGTCTGCTGCTATATTGTTTCTGTTACTGAACGTATATTTGGTCGCAATGTCATGATTCTCATGTCTTGTCTTTTCAAGAAAGGAAAAATTAGGCAGATGGTAAGATTAAAACACAACAAAGTAAAGAATGAAAATAACGTAACAATCATATGCATCATAATAGTAAACATAGAAAAATGAAGGTTGGCCCAGTAGGCAAAAATCATTGGAATACACTCTTGAAAAGCTTAATTATGAACAGTCTTCTGAGTGGCATCAAAGAGGGGACAAGCCTGATCTCCATGAGAAGACAGTTTCCCAGCACCAGGGCAGCCACCAAGAACCAATGACTTTTAGCCTTGACTCCTCTCACCTTCTGGAAATGTGATGCCACAAGGAGTTTTTCCCTTCATACTCTAGAGGGTTAGACCAATATAGGTTGGAGAAGGTTGTCGTGCAGTTATCTCCAAGCCATAAAGGGCTTTATAGTTTAAAATCAATTTCTTAAATTGTACTCGAAATTGAACTGAATTGCTAACCAATACAGGGCCCATAGAACTGGTGTTTCATGGACCCAATGCAGGGCTCTTGTTAATATATTGACTGCTGCATTCTGGATCAATTATAATTTTAGAGTAGTCTTTAAAGGCAGCCCCCTTATAAAGCTACTATTGTTATCGTATTATTCAGCATTGTGGCAGCTATCTTTACTGGACCATACAATTGGCCCGCCATTCTGTTCTCTTTTTGACTCTCTGTGAGGTAGGGAATCTGCACATTGCTCCCACATGTTGCTGATATCATGAAATATGCATGCTCTGAATACAATGGCCTATGATGAATTACTACTCTTGAATATTTTTCCAGACTTCCCCCAGATGTATGGAACTATGTCTCTGCAGATGCACAAAACAGGGTGATAATCCAATCCTGGCATGAAGGAAAGTTTTGTGGACAAAGTTCAAGCAAACCAAGTAAATGACTCAAGTGTCCTAGACAAGTCATTAAAGAATAAATATAGAGGAGAACATGTGGTTCTCCATCAGAATATTGGGTGGTCAAGAAACTGATGGTAATAATTCATGTCCAGGACTTTGTATCAAAATTGTACTATTTGTTGGGAAGTTGTATTCAGTGAATGATAATTATGCTACAATGTCAGCCTTACTAGATAGATCAGATAGGAATCATAACTAGATAAGCTAATTCTACTTTATAGTAAAGCTATAGCTAACAGTATCCTGCAACTTTGAAAGTACAGTTCTCTCACTGTCTTCTTTGCAGCCCAAGAAACCAGGGAGTGCCCCTTCTAAACCTCTTGCCCCATCCACAATCCAGCTGTAGACTATGCCTTCTCTTATCATTGACCATTCCCTAGACAGTATCTCTTGCTCCATATCCCACGTTTCCCCCACATATCATTATTATACATACATACATACATACATACATACATACATACATACATACATACATATATAATTTAGAGATGCTCATCATTTTTAGTATCTTAGTTGAAGAAGTGCAGCATATAACATTCAACTTTGCAGACAACACAAAATTAAGAATCACTGCATATGTACAATTAAAATTCAGCATAAAAATTGATATACTGAGCGAATATTAAAATAAACTGCAACATAAGATGAAGATTATGTATAGTGTACTGACAAGAAAAACAGCAAATACATTAAAGACGTGCAACTGATTTAATTCTAGCATTATCAGGAAGAACCTTGGAGTGTAAATTTTGACTGGTTTTCAATTCTATCCTGCTTTTCCTTGAGAGTGCATATATTGAAAAATAATGTCAACCCCCAATAATAATTCTGTTGAAAATTGAGAACTTCAACAATGGAAGAACAATGAAGACAAATGAAAAATCAAGCCTTTGATCTGAGAACTTCTTAATTTGCTAATATGTAATGAATAGGAGAGAGCCAGTTTGATGTAATAGTTATGATGTCAGACTAGAAATCAGAGATTGTTAGTTTTAGTCCTGCCTTAGACATAAAGCCAATTGGGTGACCTTGGATCAGTCATATTCTCTCAGCCTTAAGAAGGAGGCAATGGCAAACCACTTCTTAAAAACTTTACTAGGAAAACTGCAGGGACTTGTCCAAGCAGTCTCTGAAAATTGGACATGATTGAACGGGGGGGGGGGGGGGAGAAAAAAGAAATGGAGCATATTATTGTTGCTGAACAGCCTGGTTGACCAGTTTTCATGGGAGAAGATTTGGGCCAACACACCACTAAGGCTGCCCCTTAGTGACCAAACCTGGGGACCATACCCAAGAGAATCTCTTAATGATGGTCTCAAAACAGAATTATGAGAAATTAAATCACTTTCCTTTCTAATACACTGGCAAGAAACTGGTTTTTCACATGAGTAAAGTGGGTTGCCCTTATGTTCTTTGTGGCTTTTTGGTCAGTCTATAATTTTTTTCCAACTCTAGATAGTAGGATTGTCTAATAATGGTAGGTAGATAAAAATGAAAACACTGGCGTCCTCTTCTTATCTAGCTTCATATATACCTTACCTTTTATCCATCCAGCTCTATCCTTGCATTGTCAAACTGTCTAGATCTAAACATATTAATTTGGCAGGAAAAAAAGCCCTAATTGTTCAAATAATATATTTCTAGTAATGGATAGCTTATTGCCTTCCTCATCAACTGTTCATTGCTTCATAATTTATGAGTATTTCAATTAATAAATTTATAAATAGTCGAACCTCTCTAAGTAACTGGGTCGACATCTTTTGGAACAAAGCATAATAACTTGCTTAAATTAAATTATATTTTTACAGTTGCATCCAAAATAGATTACATGAGAGCCATTGGATAGATTCGTCACCATCCGGTTTATATATGTCTAGTTTATGCACATGTCATGGAGAAAAGCACACATCAGTTACAGAAGCTTCTCTGATTTTCAAAAGAAACTGATGGCACTTACGGATGTCATTATGTTCAAGCAAGTAGCAAATGAAATGTGCTGCTGCTTGCTGCCACTTCTGTTTGTTTGATGAAGCTATAACCGTTTGTGAAGAGATTAGCTGCAATAGTCCAAGGCGGATCCAGACATGATCTGAAAATGCATAAGCACTATTTAATGTGTTTCCCAGTGTGTTTCAGGCCCAGGACC